>NC_056733.1:1350940000-1350975000 GCF_019279795.1 Protopterus annectens | reverse complement strand
GATTATGAATCAGAATCTAACACAGTCCCAACTAAACCCTCCTAGAACTAGTGATATTAGGAGGAACAGTGGCGGAATACATGCAATGAATAATGACAACATGTAAGAGTCTTAAACAGCATGTACCTCAGACAGTGTGTATGAATACATATGTGCTCTGGGTCCGTCAATGTGTCAGGTTAATAGCATCAATCTTCTAAATGTGTCCCTGAGGTTGTTATGCAGTATCCCTGATTCAGTGTTCATTCTTCCCCATTCGTACAAGAGGTCTGCTAGTGAGAGAAAGCAAATGTTCCGCCGACTACCTTAGAAAGATGATGGGTTGGGGTTACCACCTGTCCACCTTTGCAAGGGACACTCCCCTTTGGGCAGTTGTGTCTTGCAAAATAAATGTAATTTTGGCAAATGTCCTGTGATTTAGGGCAAAGATTTCCTATATTGTCTGTAGTAGTTGCATAAAACAATTATTTTGTACCTGAAACACCTAAATGTTATACGAAACAGTATAAGCAACTATAATGCTACACGAATAACCTTCTATTTAGGCAAAACAGTGAAGTACTCTCCTTTCTACTGGCTGTGGGCATGTGTTGCCTTGCAAAATCTGACATCTCTACATACAGGTCCTATAGGGTAGCCACCTTTCCAAATGGCCAAAGTAGGACATGTTCTGTAGAAATGTCAGACTTTCCAGGACAAAACATAACTACAGCCGTGTATAGTACAGAATTATACTTATTTGCACAAATAAAAGCTTATTCTAGTAACATTTGAATTGCTTATGCTACTTTACATAACATATAGAAGTTTCATATATAAAATAACTGTTTTATGCAACTATTAAAGAAAAGTAGAATATGATATTTTCCTGTAATCAGGACATTTGCTATGTCTTGATTATTTTTGCAGGACACAAATGCCTAAAGAGGGACTGTCCCTCGCAAAGTGGGACAGGTGGTAACCCTAAAGTCCCACCTTGGCCAATTGAAAAGGTGGCAAACCTATAATAGGTATGCGGTAGCATGACTCGGCCGACGGATGTGGCTCCCACAACCCAACTACTTGTCTGTAATGAAGAGTCTCGGTTCCCATGTATCAGCCAGACAGGAGCAGATTGTATGAGGAACACACAAATAATATGATTAATTCACTGTACAGGCCGCTGATTCCGTACAGTCGAATACTATGCCGTCGCCTAATGGGCAGCCATTCCTGATACTGTAGTCATGTAGTCTGATGTAATAGGCATCACAAGGTGGGAGCAGATTGTATGAGGAACACACAGTTAATATGATTAATTCACTGGACAGGCCGCTGATTCCATACAGTCGAACGCCATGCTGTTGCCTAATGGGCAGCATTCCCGATACTGTAGTCAGGAGCGACCTTAGGTCAACTGGTGCCCTAGGCAAAAGGGCACCATGGCACCCCCCATCTCACCACCTAGTGCCCCCATTCTGGTCTACCTACACCAAATAAATACTGGAAAAGTGCCCCTACTAAAGCGGCGCCCTAGGTGGCCACCTAGTTGGCCTATATCTAAGGCCGGCTATGAGTAGTCATGTAGTCCAATGTAATAGGCATCACAAGATGGTAGCAGATTGTATGAGGAACACACAAATAATATGATTGATTCACTAGACAGGCCACTGATTCCGTACAGTTGAATGCCATGCCGTCGCCTAATGGGCAGCCATTCCCGATACTGTAGTCATGTAGCCTGATGTAATAGGCATCACAAGGTAATAGTGTGGTCCTCGCTCCCACCCAGGGGTGTGAGTGACAGATGCAAGCACCAATGTCAGTGCATTTGCAAGTGCGGGAGCGAGTGGGTGTAAATGTGTTTGACTACCAGTATGTGAGTATTGCACTGGTAAAGCAATGTAGAGGCTAACCGAGTGTAAGAAGCTGTAACCAGATGTCAGCAGTGCTTAACACCATGCAAACCCACTCCCAACTGCTTTAATGTGCCTTACTCCCTCCATATCTAATGGGCTTGTTCTGCCCAGCAAACAAATAAACGTCCTTTGCAAGGGTCGAGAACCAGGACCGTGCGCACACAGCTAATGTGAATTTACCAATATGCCATGGTAGATATACAGACAATGGACAGTACCACAAACATATCATACAGCGCAGTCATTCAACAGTATAGGAATGTATCCCATCATGTAGATGTATATGTGAGTGTTTATGTCCAGCATATAGGTACATACATATATAGAGATATATCAGGAACATACCATGTGGCAACAAAGCATTACAAATGAATTAAATGGGAAACACCAGTGATGCCTGTATTATGTAGTGGTGTTGCTCTATGTGTTCTCAAGACTCCCTCAGACAGACATGCATCAGTCATACACGCAAATAGTTGTACATTGGCCTTATACATTACTCTGTGCATGTAATGTACATTAACACAACAGTACCTGTCCAATCATTGTGTGAACAGTACTCTTGCAAGGTGCTGTGTGCAACATCATCATCATGATAAAGGTAAATGGGGTAACCATAGAGGGACCGGTAGTATTGTGTGTACAATGGGGTCATCCTCATAACATGTACCTGGACCATGTAGGAGTGATGTGCATACCTGGATTGTGCACCTGAGGGAAAGGGGTGAGGATAACAGGAGTATGTTGTGATGCATATTATAAGGGTTTCATGTGTCCAGTGGGCACATGTGTGTAATGGACAGCTATGTATAGGGCAGATGTTGTCCTAAGAGCCGATTGGCATTATGTTTCCGTAGGTGAGGGTCAGATGTAGAGGAAGGAGTGCAGGTATGGCCGTGGAGGATAGGTAGGATCACAGAAAAGACAGCATAAAGGGTTGGTATATGACACATGTTGGGGGGGGACACACCCCAGATGAGGATGGGTGTTCAGCATTCACAAGCCCATGGGAACAGTGGGACAGAGGTCCCCAGCCATGGGCAACTGCCACTGCACCTAAACAGCTGCAAAGGAGGCAGTGCCGGGGGCTGTCCAGGAGGGGCAGCATCACCCTGTAAATGTGACACTCCGCCCTTGAGCTGGTGTAGCTGGCTTCAGAACCCCTTAGTGAGCCACTAATGCAACAAGTCCGTGACCGCACAGCAGCAGACATGTACCTGTCTGGTCCTGCTCCCAGGGGGGACATGCTCCATCCTCAGTGGTAGTACCATCAGAAGGTGGTGCAGAGCAAACAGAGGTTGATGTCTAAGGCTGGGCCACAGATGTGCTAGTGCCCGGTGCCATGGTCAGCTGAAGTGGTACAGGAGGCTCTGCCGGGACCACCCAACACATTCAGCCTATGGTTTGCAGTTTAAACCCACATATGGCTTAGTGATAGACAACAGCATACAGGATTACCTACAACAGTATGCATAGATATCACCAGCAACCCAACACAACAGATGGTATACATTTGCAGAGGGTGCACAACACATGCATATATACTGCATGCCATCTGTACAATGTGTAGTAGATGTGTGACCGCAGCTATGAACAGTTGCCCATTATTGGCTTGTCACTGGGAACCCCAGACAGTGTATGTCATACCACTGTCTCATGTGACACATGTCCAGTCAGGGATGCAATGGCAGTAACACATCCCTATCATCATGTACTGTCTGCAATCCTCACACCATGCTTCTACTGTGCACAGATGTGTGTTCAGTGTGTAACACAGGAAACAAATGGTTGCACACACTGACCATTTCACAGATGGCCCTACTGATGGGGGTCCCTCATGAAAAGGGTACTGTCATGTCTGTATTAAAACATGCAGAATAACCATTACCACACACATGTTAAACAGGCAGTAATCTCAATGCAGCATAGCTACACTTACATGCTGTAGCCATGTGTGGCACATCACCCTCCTGTCTTTAGGCTATTTCTCAATGTGTAAAATTATTGAGGTACATCAGGATATCATCTGTGATGCTGTGTCGGAACACCACATCCAGGTACCATTCACAGCGACTGTCATGGCCAAATAACAACATGTTTTCCCTTGATAGTGTACTGCGTTTATCATGCAGATGACTATGAGAACACCATCACAGCTGTACCACATGCAATCAGCTAGAGGAGGACTGCAATAGGTGCAGAGGCCATCACCTGACCATGTCCATCACTTACAATATACATGCTGCTGCTGTGCAGGTGTATTCCTTCACATCCACCAGAAAGTATGTGGGTGGGACAGGCAAAGTACACCAGGAAAGGGCTTGGAGACTGAATCATAAGCATCATCTGCCACATGCCGAACAGTACAGGGGTCAAACCCCCTGACTGACTACTCATTACTATTACATGTGCATGACGTTCCTACATGTACCACAAAGGCAACATGTTGCTGTGCTGTAAGAACATATGTGTGTGTAGGTGAGTGACATCTGCAACAGAGATATAGTAGACATACATTAGGTGTGGCACATATGGATGTCCATGTGAACGGATGCCATTGTCACCACAACCACACTCTCTAAACTAATGGAAACACATTGACACCTTTGCCAGGGCCACAAATACACAATGCAACTACTTAGTCTGTCACACTGCAGTAATGCACAGGACTACATGCACCACAGGGGATATCTGGAGGTTCTATGGGCTAGGACATGTGAAAGTGCTTGAAATCTGTTGGTATGCCAATGAGGGTTATACTGGAAGTGACTGTGGTTGGGAGCATCACAACCCACATGCAGACACAGGGTGCCATTACTGGCATGCAGATATGCATTGCTTCATGGGTGTGTAGTGGTTTGCTGTGCAAGATGGCTGTACAAGGCTGGGTGAGGGATAATCCTTGGCATCGCATCACCCGACAATGGTGTGCAATGCAGGGGTGTAGTGTCTGCAATGTCCCACACAGGTGGGTACTGCATTATCTGGCCTGACATCCTCATTACCAGTGTGTATGGCCATAGCTTTGCAATGCATTCCATGTCTGTGTTTGATAGTCCTTCATATGGACATTGCCTGGGATATGCATGTCCCACAATACTGTACAGTGACATGTACAGGTGTACCTGGTTTGGCAGTCATGTTTTGTACACAGCCTGTTATCCCCCGATATGCCAGTACTGGCCTGGTGTGGCGAAACCTGCTTATAGTGAGCAGGTCAACCCTGCACCTGCATGTATAGTATGATACAGGTATTTTGTGGTGTCAGTGGCATGGGTCCATACAGGGCACATGTGTACAGCATTCTCTGGCCTCTGTGGATCACATTTGATGGCACCACATATGTTGCTGGCATTCAGTGTGGAACATAGTGAAGGCACAATGTCCGCATATGTGCTTATTGTACCACTGTACAGGGTGCCATGTCCTCTGCAGGACACTGCATTCACACCATGCCTACCATCTGTCATCAATGTGCATGGTACTAGCAACATAGTGGGATATCCTAGCCAAGTTTGTTTGTGCATGGCACATGGGTGTGGGACATATACCGGGTACTAGTAGGGCTGCATACTTTGTTCACCAGGCATTTTGCCAGATGTATGGGTATGGTTTGCCAACACAGTCCCGTGGCTGACTGACAGCTGTACTCCTCATGAGGTGGCCAATGTGCCATAAGATGGACACCATATAGGAAAACTACAAAATCCGCTCCCAAACATGTCCAATGTAAGACAATCATGGCCACCTCTGCACAGGCTCTGACAGACAAACACATACTTGCCATGTCCTGTATACAAACCCCTACCATATCACACTGCAGCAATACGAGTTTAGGGCATGCGCTACAGCAAATACTGGGTTGCAGCATGCCTACAGGTGTATACCTAGGTGGGTGACAACAGCAGGAATGACAAAGGTGGTCATGCAATTTGTACAGAGAGTGCATACTCTACAAAGCACTGTACTTGTCTCACGCAGGCAGACACACACACACACACACACACACACACACACACACACACACACACACACACACACACACACACACACACACACTTGGCATGTCTAGGATTAGAACACTGACCTAACTACATTATTACACTACAGCATTACACAGTTAAAGAACGCGCTACGGAGATTACTGGGACACAGCACTCCCAGAGGTGTATTTGTAGGTGGGTGACATCATCAGCCTTCCCAAAGGTGGATATAAGAAATGTAAGGAGTGTGAGAAGTCTAAAAGGATTACTCAGTCCTCAGTCAGACAGGGACAATCACACACACACACACACACACACACACACACACACACACACACACACACACACACACACACAGCAAGTCTGGGATTAGAACACCGACCTAACTACATTATTACACTACAGCATTACACAGTTACAGAATATGCTACCAAGATTACTGGGACACAGCACTCCCAGAAGTGTAGTTGTAGGTAGGTGTCATCATCAGCCCTGCCAAAGGTGGGTATATGAATTGTATGGAGTGTGAGCTGTCTAAAAGCATTTCTCAGTCCTCTGGCAAGTGAGGACAAACAAACACACACGCACACACACACACACACACACACACACACACACACACACACACACACACATGGTGGGAACGGAACACCTGCCTATTTACTGATCACTATTACAATGCTACATAGTTACGAGTCGTGCCACACAGACTACACTTTTCAAGGCTGTCATTATGACATTCTAGGAATGCGGACATCAAAAGGCATGCTGGCAATTAAGATATACATACCTGTAAACCTGTGTGTTTAAAGTAGGAATCCATCCTGACCTGGAGTATGCCCAATGGACGACTACTATCACCATACAGGGTTACAATGGCCATGCCCATACACAGATTCACATAACCAACACAAGGTGTCACTGGGCATGCTCACACACTTAGTAGCACAGGGCTGTTCAGAATGCACTATGTGTCCATCTACACAAGGTTATACTCAGCATGCTCATACACTTAGTAGCACAGGGCTGTCTGGGATGCACTCTGTTTCTAAACACAGAAGGCCACAGTGGCCATGCTAATTACAGGTAGATGTAAAGAACACATTGTAACGGGCTCTGGTGTTAGTAGTTGTCATTGTTAGCAGAAACGCTGCTCTACATATATTTGACACCGGTCTTTTACACAACATCTGCTGCTGTCCATCACCTTAAATGTACCATCCTATACCAAGCACAATATCACCACTCACAGTGATGTCTTGCTAGGAGTGGAAACTGCTTGACCAACACAATGAGCCTTGCTAGAGGTGGAAACTGCTTGAACAACACAATGAGCCAATGTCCTGCTGTAAGTACGAGGTTGTCCAGTGTTTGTCATTCTGGGATGACATGACTGACAGTAGACAGGCCTTTGACACATATCACATGCATCCATGAATCAAGGGAGTAGGGATAATACTCATCCACTCATACAGTGCCATTCCAAGGCAAATGTCCTAAACACAGGATAACACCCTGACACCTACAGGACAACTGCATTGTATGCTTATGCTAACCAGTGCTAGATGTATAGTGTCCATAATCACAGCTGCTCACTGTAGTTCCAACAGTGGGGAGTACTGACATCTGTGCAGTGAGGAACACCTGGCTGATGGCTCTGTAGTGCACAATAGCACTACCACCATATACCTCAGAACCAGACATGTGGGCCATAACACAGGTACGGACCACTCCAGGTGGTGGTGTCCCCACATACATAGAGGCCACTCACATGTACTGACTGGTACCCCCATGAAAGGCATCACAGATGAGTCATGTGCAGAACACAGTGTCACATGCTGCATTCTAGGATGTAAACCTCAAGACACCACCATGCCCTCGGACCACCAACACGCATCCATACATGTTGTAGGACATATAAGAGTACACCACCATGTGACCCTTGACCGGTGGACTGTACCAAGCTCTACATCAACTGTAGAGAGTACCCATGTACTGACCCAGTTGCATCATGTGTTATGTAATGCAATGATACCACTGTCTGTAGCCAGGTCAGCTATACACATACCAGGGGCCCTCGGTTATTTACAGCATTAGCAGATGACTGTTGGTGTACACCAGTACACACCCTAATGTATAGATATGACATACATGTACATGCCCTGGGTATGTACATGCCTCACACACACACACACACACACACACACACACACACACACACACACACACACACACAAAATATACATGCAAATAGCATAGCTGATGTTGTCCTTTTTGCAAACAGGTGGCTACAGCCATTACACACATGCACATAGAATGTAGGCCCATGGATGCTGAATGCTAACAGTACATAAGGTGTGATATCAATGTTGACAGAGGTAACATTCCCTCTGTACCGGTCACCCATTGCACCTATCATATCATACAACAGTGCATGTGTCATGTATGTCATTGCACATGTCCACCAATTGCAATGCCTACAAACATGCCCAAATGACAGGATTGTAGGAACTACACACATGTACATGTAGTGGTGTGCATTCAGATAACATGCATGTGCAGTTGCTGATGTATGCAAGTGATGTGAATCCTAGTTCATCATGCAGTTGCAATGCAGCCTCAACATTGCCAACTGTGTATGGTGATATGCTGAATGTACGGAAAGATGTACCTCAGGTATGGTCAGATGTGTGGAAATAACTTAGTGGTGGGGCATCTTTACAGATGGATGTTTGCTGAGGACAGCTCACAGGTGTGTCACAAGTGGTCCTACAATAACCTGTGTAACCAGTAAGTAATGGTTTTGCTAATTGAAGGACATAACACACAACTTAGACAGAGGTCAGGGTGACAGCGAAGGTAAATCACTTGACACCTATTAACAATTAAGATGTCCCGTGTGCATATATCAGCACTTTTGCCAAAGGAAGCATCAGTACACTTTTGTAATGTGTGCAATACTGCTGTAAGTCTGTCATACATATCATGAGCTAGGCAGGTCTTTGATTCACAGTACTGGCATGTGTGGTTGCGTGTGTGTCCCTATATGTCACGTATGGTGGGGAATACATCTCAATTGTTACTCACTCTTCTGTACAGTAGTGTACACATCTGTACAGACTGCAATGTAGAAAGCAGGACATAGGCAGGGGCATGTATCTCACATATGTGAGGTATCTGTATGTGTGTGACATAGGTGTATTCAGTACTGAATGCCACAGTGTGTGTGTATGTATGGCTGTCTGGTCCTTGGAGTGAGGATGTATGTTACCATACTGAACTGATAAGACCCCTCCCCCCATCCAGGAGATGCAATCTACTGTCCGTGTTGATGTCCCCAATCTTAGGCCATACTGACCACCTGTACATGTGTATTCTCTGTGGTGCATCATGATGATTTACACATAAGCAGGGGTCCTCACCTCACCAGTAGCAACTGTGTCCGAGTGTGTGTTACTGTGTCGGTGAATCCTTGAGTGTGTGGGTGTGTTACTGTGTCACTGAATACATGTGTGTCAATACCTGAGTGTGTGGGTGCAGTTGTGTGCTGGCTTCCTGTCATGGGAACGTGTATTACTGCTTCCCAATGAGACATCACACTTCCCACTGGCCTCTACCCTTGTAATCTCTTACTTCACCACTCCATGTAACTGTACCTGTGATGTCACCCTTTATGGATGTCACGTCTGTAGCCACAGTAGCTTAATACACAGCTGTCATGCTCTTGGATCAGTAGACGTGTTTGGAATGTGGGACATTCTCACTGTTATGTGGCAGCTACACGGTGAATGCTGGTATATTCATACATACCTGTGAGTAGTCCACATTGACATATGGGACACTAACTGAAAAACACTGACATCCACTGGCACATGCAATTAGACCTGAAGGAGGACAGCAGAACATCATGACCAACATGCAGTTACTGTTGTTACACAAGACACATACTGTTAACACTATGAAATGTATTGTGCACCTGTTGTACATGGTATGTCTGCTGCCTGTCAACAGTACTCAACAATTGTAAACTACACGTATCTTCCTAGTCTGTTCACCCTGTGCATCAGACCAATTGAGCATATCCCTGCACTGATGGTGTGGATATCAGGAATGCGGCACAGGCATCATAATATGCACAGGGTGATAATGTTTGCCAGAGGCCTAGGCTACACCATTGGATGACATCATGTGTGTGGGTTTGGGTGGGTGTGTGCCTTTGATCTAATTGGGCGTGTGTGGATGTTATGCATGTGTGTGTTGCGGTGCCCTACATATGTTTCCAGTGTGTGCGTGTATCTATGCAGACAGTTCTGGCATGTGGCTGGCCTACACAGGGGTATTATTGACAGCTGCAGACTGTACAGGCCAGGTTTTACAGTTCATGGTGTCCGGCCATGGACATGTGACCTGTGCCTGCAAGGGGTTGCACGGGCACTACCAGGCAGAGGTGCAGATTGGGTACTGTCTGATGTCACTTGTCCACTGGAACCGTGTCCCTGTTGGGACCATCCCGGGCCACATGCACGTGGCCTGCTGTGTTGTGGTGTGGACAGCACAGCACCAGATGGACTGCTGCTGCTACCACCACTATGGGAGCGGACATGTGAGGTAGCTCGTACACATAGACCTGAAAAAGGTGATGTAGCAGGCCTATGTCCACATGTCCAATGCCTCACTCCTACCAGATGTTCCAACACAGACAGCTCACACTTGCGGATTGTCATGTCACAGTCAAGGACTCCAACCATGTCACCCAACCATCTATCCAAAGCTTCAGCAATCTGCTGTTGAGCATTTATCATTGCCTGGATGTTGTTGTTTAAAGAACAGACAGCAGCTCTCTGAAGCCTCTGATCTTCTCTGTTGTGCCATTCAGCTTGTGCCTGTGCCTCCATTACAGCCTGAAACATGCATCTGGTGACACCAGCTGCTGCGCTCTGTCTTGAAGGAGCATGTTGGCTAGAGGTCCTCCTACGAGCAGCACTGGCCACTTGCCTGTGTGGGGCACCACGAGTCAGTTGGTTGACACAATGGTGTGCAGGCACACCTTCCATAGCCCCCCACACTTTATTTTCCAAGCTACCACACGCCAACTGTCCTTCCTCTATGGCCACTGGTGATGGGGTACATGCAGGCATGGGATCTGTGTGTGGGGATGAGGGGAATATAGCTGGAATGGCAATCAATGGCACAGTTTCAGCCCCTGACAACTCTGCCTGTGCCTCAATCATACGTTCATCATCACTGCTAGAGTCTGTGGGGACACTAATATCAGATGTACTGCAGGAGAGCAATGCACCTACATCACCTGTGAGGGCAGACAAGAACTCTACATTACAATCTATACAATAGACACACAGACACATACACACACACACACACACACACACACACACACACACACACACACACACACACATGTGATATGACAGAAGGCATGCAACATGCATGTGATACAGCAGACGGCATGCAGCGCAGACAATAATAGTGGTAGTTATCATACATCCCTGGGTTGCACACACAAACATGCATGTGTCATAGTAGATGGCATGCAAATTATACAATCATAATAGTAGTTAGCATACATCCCTGTGTTACACCATGTAGACCAGCACAAGTTAATACCAAAGTGTCACATAGTTCACAACACCAGTGTGCCACCCAGCAACATCCCCTAAGGCAAGACAACGTACCTAAAACTTTAGTCATATGTGACTCTATAGTCCGGCACACTTATGTCCCACTCACCAGGTTGAACAAGGAGAAAATTACAGTCAGCTGCCTGTCGGGTGCCAGGATCCGCCACATAATGCATGCACTCAAGTCACTCCACAACAAGTACAAATATGACTCTGTCATTGTCCATATTGGAGACGTACCTCCCTGGACTACATGAAAAGAGACATGGAAGAGCTCTCGGATCATCTGGCCCAGGCAGGTATGACCCTAGCCCTGAGTAGCATTCTGCCTTCGCCCAGAATGATACAACAATATAAGGACAAAATGATTGACTTCAACAATTGGCTAAGCTTCTGGTGTCATTCAAAGGGGATCCAGTATCTGTCTGCCTGGGATGACATGATCGACAGACCACGATACTTTGCCAGAGATGGTCTGCATCTGTCATCCCTGGGATTCAGGTTATTGGCTAAGGCTCTTTCCACACCTATAGTGCCTTTTTTAGGCAAAGTTCAAAGGACAAAACCACCACCATAACAGTTACAAGCATGCAAAATCTGAAGGTAATGCTACTCAATGCTAGAAGTCTAAACCTCAAAATGCACTCTCTCGAGGCACTCCTAAAAATGGAGAACACTAATATCTGTGCAGTAACTGAGACCTGGTTCAAGGATCCAGAGAGCAGCCCTACAATACCAGGCTGCAACTCTTGCTACACGTTTTGTCCACCAAACCAGGACCGAAACACTAAAGGTGGAGGAGTTTCAATATTCACCAAGGATATTCACACCACCAGGCTAGTTGCCCAACACAATGCATCTGAAATTCTCCAGGTGCAACTAACACTAGGTAAGACTGCAATCCAAACTGTAGCTTTCTACAGATACCCCAACATAACCCAAGATTCTCACTACACCTTTCTAAACATACTGGAAAATATTACCAAATACCATAATACTGGGTGATTTTAACTACCCTGCCATTAACTGGGAAAACTACTCATTTACCAACACCTTTGCCCAACGGTTCTTGGATTTCATAAATTCCAATGTCCTGGATCAACTAATCCAAAGTGCCACCAGGGGCTCCTTTATCCGAGACCTGGTCATTACCAACATGGAAAATCGATGCTCCACACCTATGGTCACCCCCTTGTTAGTCAGGTCTGACCATAAGTTAATCACCCTTAACATCCACATCCCACCCCCACCCCCCAGTAAGGAAACCTCCATAAAAAACTTCTCCAAAGCCAACTTCATGCTACTCAAGTAAAAAAGTGACAAACTTCATTACACCCATGCAGACAGGAACTGAAAGTTCAACTGCTGAATCCTACACTAAGGTACTGCATGAGCACATCAACTCAAGCATGAATCGTGCCAGCCCAAATAGAACCAAGATGCTCCCATCCAAAAAAAGGAAGCCAATCTGGTGGTCCTCTGCCATAAACAAACTTTGCAACAAAAGGAATGAACTGTTGCAGAAAAGAGGAAAATCCCAGGATGCAAAAAACTCCCTTACCAGCCTCAGTAAGAAACTGAGATCCCTCATAAAATCCTCCAAAGCTAGTTACGAAAATAAAATTGCCAAAGATTCCAAAGACAACCACAAGGCATTCTATAACTATGTTAAGAATCTAAATGGCAATGCTCAGATCTGCTCTGAGCTAAAACAGAATGGCATTAAATATACTGATCCCAAGAATATTGCCAATATCCTGGCAGATCGATTCAGTGCCAACTTCACCCCCCTCTCACCCCCTAAACGGCCCATCTCAGTACCGGAAGATTGCCAAATTCCAGTAAAAATGGCCACACAGGTAAAAAATGCACTCTCCAAAGCTAAGAATACAGCATCCATGGGACCAGATGACATCATGGGCTGTGTACTACATGAACTACAATATGAACTGGCACCTCACCTAAGTGTCATGTTTAATCCATAGCCTCATCTCAGGTTTCATGCCCCTGAGTGACGCAGAGCTACTCCACAAGGGGGGATCCACCTTGGATCCCGGAAACTACTGTCCCATCAGTCAGACGAGCCTTACCTGCAAGGCCATGGAGTGTATTATCATGGAACTTATAAACAAAGACATTGGCAACCTTCAAACACTGGACCCCACCCAGTCTGTGTTTGTGAAGGGCTGATCTTGTTTCCTGAACCTGATTGACTTCTTCGAATCAGTCTCCAAAGCCATGGACAAGGGTAAGGTGGTCCACACAGCCTATCTAGACCTTGCCAAGGCCTTTGGCACCATCCCCCACTCTGGAATCATAGATAAACTTACTAAGCTTGGCATTAATCCCTACGTCACCCAGTGGGTTGCTAACTGGCTTACTGATAGAAACCACACTGTAAAAGTAGCTAACTCCAAATCCAGCTCCAGACAAGTGACAAGTGGAGTACCTCAGGGTTCAGTTCTGGGACCGCTCTTGTTTGGCATTAACTTCTCTGAAGTACAGGCCAACACTAAGGGACTCTGGCTAATAAAGTTCGCAGATGACTGCAAACTGGGAGCCATTATTGAATCCCAAGATGATGTGGATACTCTACAAAAGGGCCTTACAGAAACAGATGCTTGGTGCCAGAGCCATGGGCTCAAGCTCAATGCCAAGAAATGCATAGTTATCCCCTTTGGAAAAAAACATGTACCCATGAATTACCATATAGGTGGCAGTACACTAAACACCGAAAGTGTGATAAGAGTCTTAGGGACACAGGTGAACAGTGGTCTCACCTTCGATAACCACATTGCCACAACAGTCAGGAAATCCTTCTATGTGGCACACCTCATCACTAAGGGCTTTTCATCCAGAAAAAAGGAGGTCATTGTCCCACTATACTCATCCATCATTAGACCCATTATAGAATACAATGCCCCATTTGGTATGCACCTCTCAAGACATCTGCAACAACTGGAAAGGCTGCAGAAATACCTCACTAAAAGAATCACAGGCCTAAAGCAGATGCCCTATGCTGACCACCTTAAAAATCGCCAGCTGTACTCTGTCGCATATTGTCTACTCAGAGGCAATCTCTGCTTAACATACAAGGCCATGTCAAGCCCAGAGCTGTTGGACATGCTACACTTAAAGAAATCCCAATCCCTCAGAGCCAAATGCTCCAGGGATCTAAATCTTGTCATCACAATTAACAAAACATGCTGTAGGGATAGGTTCCTGATGCAGAGACTCCCCAGACTCTGGAATAGATTGCCCATACATGTCAAGCAGAGTGCCTCTTTGGCCCTCTTCAAAAGGAACCTTGATGATTGGATGGGAGAAAGGAAATTCGCCCCGGTAATCATGTCAGTTGCCCTGCTAGACAGAGGTCCAGGGAAGTAAATAGTGTGGGAAGAAATATCCAGGGAATTATTATGGCTAGGCTTGTGTAGGCCCTAAGGCTGATAGCCTAGTACCAACCTATGAACCTGCCTGATGTGTGGCATATGACCTTCACAAGCACGTTTAGTATGACATGTGATCTGTTGACGTGTGTAATTACATGCATACATGTTTAACACAATTGTGTCCTGTCAAATATACAGTGAGGTAATGGTGTCCCAATGCAGTTGTGTGTGTCCACCCTACAGATATACTGCACATTTAGCTGATGTGCATGGCCGTTGCAGGGAATCATGAGGCGTCTCTATTGCTATACAGTGTGAGTTACAGACACATTTCATAGCCATGACTGTGTTCAGATACAATATATATATACTGTGGAATTTGACCCACGTCACTGAGGTGTATACACACTAAACCATGATGTTGAATGTGTGACACAGGTCACTGAAGGGTATATGGATGACACCCCTGCACAGCTGCAACCATATTGCTGCTGCCTGGCAACTATGGCCAGACATGGCGAAAACGTTGGTGCACCATATCCCACATGACATCTGTGTGCCACACACACACACACACACACACACACACACACACACACACACACACACACACACACACACAAGGAGCAAGTATGACATTGATGTCCAACATCAGCAAGGGGAATGTACTGTATCTGTGGGCTGATGTGGATACTGTACAGGTGACTGCTGTCATGTTGCGACACCCTCAAGATGTTCAACACATCTTATGTGGTGGATTGATGTCATGCCTACACAAGATGTGCACAGGCCTGTAGGATGTCTAGTGTTCCACATCTACAATATAACCATTACACAAAGGCCATAGTTGGACCATGTGTAGTCATTGTATGACAGGGTGTACACACAAGCACATCACGTCTACTGTTTGTGTTGCTTCATGTCTCTGGCCATCCTCCATGGCCATGTGTGTACATGTGTTGGCCAAATTATTGTGACGGGTGTCTATTTTACATGTCTGCGTTGTCCCATATGACATACACCCATAGATGTCATATGCTCCACTGACAACAGGGTTATACAGGCAAATTATGGTATGTGGAATATGTTTGCAGGTTAGTTAGGCAGTGTTGCAGCCAGGTCACTAGATGTCATGGACATGTCAAGATAGCATATCACATTGTGTGACATTTATAGCAGGGCTATGATCCACACCAGTGAATCCTATGAGCTGGCCATACTCCAGCCCACTGTGTAGTACTGTTTGTATCCCCACATGTGTAGTTCTGATCTGTAGTACATGTCCCTACAGTGAGCAGCACCTCCACCATTGTATGCACAGCTGGCCATACATCTGGCAATGACAGTTTGTGAGGATTCATGTTGGTGAGGTGATTCACATAGTTTGCAAGTGTTGCACATGAGTAGGCATTGTGATGCATTGCAGGTCCGACCTGTATATTGTAACAGGACCATACATTATGTGTACATGTTGTAAATGGCCACATGGCAGATAGATCTGTGCATTACAATGCCTGATAAATAATAACAGTCTCACCTGCAATGGGCTGCTGTTGCAGCAGAATGCCAGAGGTACCTAAATAGGAGTAACACAGCAGTAAGAGCATTATCCACGCCCGTATGATGGCTACAGGGTGTAATCTGCATGTTAACACATACACCAGTACATTAGACTATACTATGGTGTATGCACATGTGTGAATACACACAGTAGCATACCGTAGTATGCGACATGTGTGTATACATGTTTTGCATATGATGTTACATTACATATTGTACAGTAACACATGCAACTATATGGAATATAGTTGTTATAGGTGCAGTACTGACTTACCAGGCAACTCCAGGCTCAGTGGTTGAGAGACATCTACCTCCACAATGTCGACTAAAGCTTGTGGATTTGGTGCTGCAGGTGCCCCCAGGTTGGACAGTAGCTCCTCAGTACGTGTGGTGGGGGCTGGTTTGGTGGTCCACCACCTGTTGCACCTTGTTCCCTGGTGATTGCATTCACACACTGTTTCGCCT
Source organism: Protopterus annectens (assembly GCF_019279795.1). Classification (NCBI taxonomy): domain Eukaryota; kingdom Metazoa; phylum Chordata; order Ceratodontiformes; family Protopteridae; genus Protopterus; species Protopterus annectens. The sequence continues at coordinate 1,350,958,063 of NC_056733.1, read as the reverse complement.
GTCTAATGAGGTCTGTACAGTGTCTGTGCACCTGCTGGTATGTGCGGTTGTGGCCACCCACATCACTAACCCTCCTGCGAAGTTCCATCCACAGGGCTTCCTGCTGCTGTGCATCCTGTGGCACCTGGCTGAACAGGATATCATGATTGTCAAGTAGGTATGGGATGAGGGCCTCATCCTCCAAGCTAGTAAAAGGGGGTAGCCTTGCACGCGGCATACTTAGAAGACATAATGATGGAGACAGGTCACAGTAACTCACAGAGACATACAGAGCTACTGCTGAACATACATGTGTATCACATTTATTACAATTAAATAGTTGTATTTGCAAATCTACATGACACTGATGTGTTTGTGTCACACACATGACACTTAATGGTGAGTGGATATTATCACCATATATATGTGTGTGTGTGTGTCACTTGATTACATTGTTCATACTCCATGTGGATGCTGTCTTGATGTGGGCATGTCTCTTTGCCTGTACTGGTGTTCCTACCTATCAGCACATGGCTGATGTGTCCATATTAATGCAGTCGACCTTGATGCTGTGTATATGTCACATATAAAGAATTACACTGCCTTAACAGACATGACCTGTGACCCCGCAGACTTGCTCACATAAGGTTTTACATGTATGTGTTCTGCCATATGCATCTACATGGCACTGTACAGCAATTCAACATCCTGCCATGTATCACCTGTGTTGCACATGTGATACACATGGGACACTGACTAGCCAGATGGTATTTGCAGGGATGGATATCAAATATAGCATGTACGGTCAAAGTCAACTTGTAGGCTATATGCCATGGGCCATGTATGAATCTAGGATGAAAGGTTACCTGGCTGTAGCCAACAGGCGGGTCTCTGAGGCCAAGTGGAGCAGTGCCACATTACTGATCCACAGGGTGAATGATACATTTACCATGCGGTCCTCACACCATGTCTGAGAGGGGAGCAATGTGCAGCTTTGATGGGCAGGAATGCATAGTATGGCAGGACTATGTAAAGTGTATGGGACAAGGATCTGTCCAGCATGTGGAAGGTGGATGTCCATGAAGTATGTATTTGAAATCACGAAGTGCATGTGTAGCATGTCCAACATCACTGGGTTGGACATGGATTTATTCAGGGTATGCATCATGCTACATAGTGGGGATGGGGAATGGGAAGGCTGGTGTAGGCCATCTACACATGGCCAATACCCCTTAAAGGGAAAATGTGATCTGATATGGGTCACTTGAGTGTTGTGTATGGCTGGACAATGATCTCTATATTCATGGATGGCACCCTGTCATTATTAGGATTGCCACATATGACTACGTGACAGGTGTGGTGACGTAGCTATCACAGGAAAGACAACTGCTCAGCTGCATCCCTTACACACAGTGTCCATTATGTTGACCACTGCCTAGGTGGTAGTTCATGGGTACAGGGTTATTAAAATAGGAGTGACAATGCAATATGTAGCTGTCAGATTGTGGCCATATGTCACACACACCTCACACACAAAGCCCCTTCTGTATGTTGTCCACAACACTCTTGAGTCGTCTATAGCTCCTAGGTCATAGTCATTCACATACTTCAATAGGCAGATGGCTTCTGTTGTCTGTGAGGTATGGACTACAATGAGGGGTAATACAATTAATTAACCCTGTCTTACTGTAGCTGCCACTTGTGTGATGAGCATGTATTATTCAGGTACATTCTGTAGTGTTGGTTCTGCCAGCAGTCCCATTGCAAAACACTCCTGTGACATAGGAATGTACATCTAGTATACCGAGTGTAGGTGGAACACAGTATGGGTGATGATGTCCTATGACCTGGCAAGGTTATGATATGGAGTGTGAAATCAACCTTACTGTCATCTACATCTGTACTGCTGACATCAAATAATTTGATCAAGATTCATGGCCTTTCAGACCAGACTCAGCAGGGTAGTAGTGCAGTACTTCCCATTATCAGTGGTGTCTCCCCCTTTGTGGGTTGTGATACCTGTTGGTGTGCACCATTCAGTGTGTACACGGCCTGACATGGAGCTATGTTTTACATGATGTGTACGTGGAGAGCATCATGTTTTGCCATATGTGTATGATACAACCTGTGATGTGGACAGGTCGCATGCAGCCTTAATGCAGCTTGTACCTGCATAGTTGTGGGTACAGGGGCTCTGTGGTGTACATGGATATATGATTTTGTACCTGTTGGGGGGAGCAGTGTGTTTATGTTATCCAAGACCCTATCTGGATTGCTTATTCATGCTCAGCACTTGTTCAGAACTTGTAAGCAATACGTAAGCTACTAATTACTGTAGCACTCAGTCTTCCTCATTACCTAGAGGTAAACAGGTTTTGTACATACTTTTCTCACTTGCTTAGCGTAAAATAGCCTTTGTACTCACTTTCCTCACTTACGTAGGGGAAATTAGTTTTATATTCAGGCATGTCCAAGGGTCAGCTGCCAGTGTTCTCTCCTGTCTATCTGATGAATCTGAACATCTTGAGGCAATGTAGACATTGCGTCATGTACACAGACAACCCTCTCCGCCTACCACCTAACACTACAACCTGTGAGAGATGCACTTATCTAGCCAAACTGGAGGTGAAACTCTACCCAACCAAGCCTGACGCTAACAGTCATGTGGAGAAGGTAAACATTCGCACCACACCACACTCATCACATAGTCTCACTGAATCTACCCCACCATTAACTGAGAAGACTACTCATGTACTTACTCATTAGCTCAAAACTTTCTGGAATTGATAAACACCAATGCCCTGGATCAACATATCCACACACCCACCAGGGGCAACAATATCATAGACCTAGGCATTACCAACATGAGTGACTGGTGTTCCACACCTGAAGTCAACTCCTCGTTGGTCTAATCCAATCATGAGCTGAACACTGTTGATATCTACATCCCGCCTCTACCCCCATTAAGGGAACCACAGTATAATACATCTACAAAGCCAACTTCATGCTTCTTAAGACAGACGTGGTGAATGTCATGACACTCATGCAGATGGACAATACTGTTACAACAGCTGAATCCTACACAAAAAAACTCTATAAGTACTTACACGAGTGCATGGATTATGTTATCCCAAACAGAACCAAGATGCTATACTCCTAATTAAGGAAACCAATCTAGTGGTCCCCTGCCATAAAACTGTACAATAGGAGGAAGACACTGTTGCAAAAGAGAGTACAAGCCCATGCGTGGAGGAGCTCCCTGGTCAGCCTCAGTAATAAGGTGAGATCCCTCATAAGATCCTCCAAAGCTAGCTATGAAAACAAAACCGCCACTAATTCCAACAACAACCACAAAGCATTCTATAGCTATGTCAAATATATCGATGTCAACACCCAGATCTGCTCTGAGTTACAGCACAAAGGCACGAACATTACAGAACCAACTGATACTGCCAACATCCTGGCAGATAGGTTCAGTGCTACCTTTCCCCCCCTCAAAGCTGCACACTCTAAAGCCAATATCACAGCATCCATACAACATCCCAGGCTGTGTTTTATCCACAGTAAACAGAAAAAACGTTGCTGGAAACTGCTGATTTGAAAACTGAAGTTTAATAACAACACAACACAATACAGCTCGTAGTTAGCGCTTTCGGGTCAAAACCCTTCTTCAGACTAAGAACATACAAACAAAAACATATTTAAAACACTCCTCAACCAATCAAAATTCAATAAAAAGCCTGCCTTTTTTTAAGGGCTGGCTTTAGGGGCACTACTTCATTTAATCCTGGGAACCTGTGTGCAGATAGCTCTAGGATCCATTTAGACTCCACCCATTCAGTGGTTTGCTTGATGTCACCACCTCTACTGTTCAGAACTACATTCTGTATTACCCTAAAACAAAATTGATGTGTAGAATGATTCTGTACATGTCTATATAGGGCATTACGTTCATCCAAATTTCTAATTGATGACATATGTTGTAAAATTCTGACCTTGAGCATGTTATTAGTCTTGCCCACATAATAACTCGGACAGGAGTCACAGTTCGCCAAATACACAACATCTGTTGTCCTGCAAGTTGCTCTCCCTTTTAACTGGAATTTCCTCCCACTTACAGGATGAGTAAAACCACATCTCTGTTAATATGGGCAAGCCTTGCAATGACCACATGGTACCGTACCCATGGTTAATGGCAGAGCTTTAGGGATGTTGGCTACCCTCTCTTTGCACAGCATGTCCTTTAAATTTCTGTTCCTCCTGTATCCAAACTGTGGGTTACTACCTACAATGTCCTCAGGCAATCATCACTGGTGATGATATTCCAGTTCTGGTTGATTATGTCGCAAACACCCTTTACATTACTTCCATAGGTTAACATAAACCTCTGTCTTGTTCGTGTACATGCAGCAGATGTATCTTTCCTCTCATTCTGCCTAGTCACATTAATCCAAGGCTTATATTTATCCCTTCTATATGTCCTACCCTTCTTCACCACCCTTTCTATCAATCCATCATTATAACCCCTATCCTGAAAATTTTTTCTCAAATTTATCAACTCTTGATCAAACTGTTCATCTTCCATACTCAACCTAGAGGTCCTACTGACCTGACCTTGTACTATGTTGGGGAACATGAAACGAGGGTGCATGCTGTCAAATGACAGCATGGTGTTCTTCCAACATTCCTTCCTAAACAACTCAGAACTAAAACCATTCCCAGTGAATCTAACCCTGACATTCAGAAAGTCTATGTAGTCACTGGAACTGTTAATGCTAAATTTCAAAAATGAGGTAGTCGAGTGAAGAAAATCTATAAAAAGTGTTAACTGTGTGCTATTCCCTCTCCACAAGATAAAAATATCATCCACAAAATGTAGATATACTCCTATATGCATGTGCCATTCCTCATTCTCTAATACATGCTGTCTTTCCCAATGCGATAGAACTAAATTTGCATAGGTATTCGCACAGGGGGTGCCCATGGCTATCCCCTGTGCCTGTCTGTATGTAGAATTAATGCCCATGAAAACATTATTGTCCAAGACTAATGCAAGTAGATCTTTTATTAGGTCAAGTTTCATCCCATTGACCCCCAGCGTGCTTAGCAGTTCCACTACGGCTGTTATTCCATAGTGGTTCCCTATCACCGTAAACAAGCTTTGGACATCTAATGTGACCATTATCATGTTTTCTAGGGGCATATTCCTGCTTAGATCCCCCAAAACTGTGAGAAAATGTGCTGTATCCTTCAGTATGTTCTCTAATTTATCTACATAAGGTCTTAATGTAACTTCTAGCCAAATAGAAATATTTTCAGTTACCCACCCTCTTCCTGACACAATGGGTCTAAGAGGGGGTCAGTGGATGATTTATGTATCTTCGGGAGGGCCTTGAACACAGGTATAACTGGCTTATTAAGAGAAAATCATACAAATCCTGTTCTATATACTGATTAGTATATAGCCAGTGTAATCGTTTGTGTACTCTATCAATCACACCTTTTACCTCAACTGGATTTAATAACACATAAACCTCACCTTCAGAAAGCAATTCCTTCATCTTTGTCCTATACCAGTGTGTATCCAGAAGCACTACTGCCCCTCACTTATCTGCCATTTTTATTGTTAGATCCGAGTTGTTACTCAAATCTTCCAGGGCCTTCCTCTGTTTTCCATTTAAATTGTAAAACTTCTCATTACATTTTTTCTGAAAATAAGCTGTTAAGTCAGTCTCACATTTATTAATAAATAACCCTAATGCTGGTGACAAGGGTCGGACATAACTACTGGGTTTATGTGGACGTTTGTCCATAGGACCCGAGTTACCAAAAAACTTTTTTAACATAACATTTCGACAAAATAACATGATGTCCATTATGACTTCATTAAATACACAGGTCCTACTTGGAACAAAAGTTAGCCCCTTATTCAATACCTCTAATTGTTCCTTATTTAAAACATATTTTGATAAATTAAAAACAATACCATAGTCCATAGTATGAGTCAGTCCAAAGTTCTCCTCTTCTTGTTGAGGTCTCTGTCGTCAAACCACCTCTTCCAAGGACCTCTCTTCTTCACATTCACTGGTAGCGACCCCAAAAAATGCTGTTGGCCCAATTTCACCTTGGGGCAAGCCCCTGTTTCTAAAACATTCATCCTCGACACATTATCCTGTCCCATGGTAGAAGTACTTTCCTGTGGTAACCTCTCCTCTTCCACAAGAACGTTGTTACTTGCTTCTCGCAAGAACTGGACTCCTGCCGAATTCACATCAGGTGCATCCTGTGTGATAAGGGCAATTGTGTCTCTGCCCTCCTTTTCGCTCGAAGCAGAAACTATAGTAGTTTCTTCCACTACTACCATGTGTAGTGGCTCACCTTGTGCCATCGGAGCTGTAGCTGGTGAAGCTGGCGTCTCTTCCCTCGATGTCATAACGTCGCGTTGTTCCTCCTGGTCACGCCTCCCTTCATTCAATCGGGTTGATCCCTGTGTTGTTGCTACTGGCAGACATTTGTACTTCGGCCAGATAAAGATGTTACCTTCATTAAAATCTTGATGTTACCTTCATTAAAATCTTGAAAGTCTCTCCACAACTTACCCATTTTTTGGTTGTGGAGCTTATCATCATTTCCACTTAATGTATCATTCAACAGTTTAAGGCGTGCTACATGTGGAGCTCCCCAAAAGTCTCTTGTAAGTCTCTGTTGCAGGTCTATAACTTCCTTTTTTAATAAGTCCACCTCCGGTGCAAAATAACTAATAAGAAGCTCCATGTATTGATAACTAGTCCTTAGATTAATCTCTTGCCACTTGGCTAACAATTCGGGATATCTATCCCCTTGGGTTGGCATGCACAACACGCGCTTCCCCCATGGCACAATCCCATAATTTAGACATGCCTCTAAGTGATATGCTTGCCACTGCTGTCGTTGGAGTCTCAGTACCTTGTAATTGAGGTCCCATATTAAATCTTTAAAGGTTTTATCTGTAGCCAAAGGTATTACCTTACTATCAGTTCTTCCTCTAGGCACAGCAAAGCCCAAGTTAAGCAGTGGATTTTCTTGATTTAACAGTTTCTCAGTACACCAACCTCCTGTTAGCCCTCGGGCTTCTTCCTGCTCCAACAGAGTATTCATAACCCCTGTTATGGAAGATCTTTCCACAGCATGCATAGCACAAAAAAGCTAATTGACAATAGTCCAAACTGAAAGTAGAAGCTCGTGCTATGCTTAATCCAGGCAACAGTCAAAATGTAGAATCCACAGTAAACAGAAAAAACGTTGCTGGAAACTGCTGATTTGAAAACTGGAGTTTAATAACAACACAACACAATACAGCTAAGTTAGCGGGTCAAAACCCTTCTTCAGACTAAGAACATACAAACACAAACATATTTAAAACACTCCTCAACCAATCAAAATTCAATAAAAAGCCCGCCTTTTTGGGGCTGGCTTTAGGGGCACTACTTCATTTAATCCTGGGAACCTGTGTGCAGATAGCTCTAGGATCCATTTAGACTCCACCCATTCAGTGGTTTGCTTGATGTCACCACCTCTACTGTTCAGAACTACATTCTGTATTACCCTAAAACTAAATTGATGTGTAGAATGATTCTGTACATGTCTATATAGGGCATTACGTTCATCCAAATTTCTAATTGATGACATATGTTGTAAAATTCTGACCTTGTGCATGTTATTAGTCTTGCCCACATAATAACTCGACAGGAGTCACAGTTCGCCAAATACAACATCTGTTGTCCTGCAAGTTGCTCTCCTTTTAACTGGAATTTCCTCCCACTTACAGGATGAGTAAAACCACATCTCTGTTAATATGGGCCTTGCAATGACCACATGGTACCGCACTCCATGGTTAATGGCAGAGCTTTAGGATGTTGGCTACCCTCTCTTTGCACAGCATGTCCTTTAAATTTCTGTTCCTGTATCCAAACTGTGGGTTACTACTCAATGTCCCTCAGGCAATCATCACTGGTGATGATATTCCAGTTCTGGTTGATTATGTCGCAAACACCCTTTACATTACTTCCATAGGTTAACATAAACCTCTGTCTTGTTCGTGTACATGCAGCAGATGTATCTTTCCTCTCATTCTGCCTAGTCACATTAATCCAAGGCTTATATTTATCCCTTCTATATGTCCTACCTTTCTTCACCACCCTTTCTATCAATCCATCATTATAACCCCTATCCTGAAAATTTTTCTCAAATTTATCAACTCTTGATCAAACTGTTCATCTTCCATACTCCAGAGGTCCTACTGACCTGACCTTGTACTATGTTGGGGAACATGAACGAGGTGCATGTCAAATGACAGCATGGTGTTCTTCAACATTCCTTCCTAAACAACTCAGAACTGAAACCATTCAGTGAATCTAACCCTGACATCCAGAAAGTCTATGTAGTCACTGGAACAGTTAATGCTAAATTTCAAAAATGAGGTAGTCGAGTGAAGAAAATCTATAAAAGTTAACTGTGTGCTATTCCTCCACAAGATAAAAATATCATCCACAAAACGTAGATATACTCTATGTGCCATTCATTCTATCACATGCTGTTCTTCCCATGCGATAGAACTAAATTTGCATAGTATTCGCACAGGGTGCCCATGGCTATCCTGTGCGTCTGTATGTAGAATTAGCATGAAACATTATTGTCCAAGACTAATGCAAGTAGATCTTTATTAGGTCGTTTCATCCCATTGACCCCAGCGCTTAGCAGTTCCACCACGGCTGTTATTCCATAGTGGTTCCCTATCACCGTAAACAAGCTTTGGACATCTAATGTGACCATTATCATGTTTTCTAGGGGCATATTCCTGCTGTCCAAAGCTTGTTTACGGTGATAGGGAATCACTATGGAATAACAGCAGTAGTGGAACTGCTAAGCACGTTGGGGGTCAATGGGATGAAACTTGACCTAATAAAAGATCTACTTGCATTAGTCTTGGACAATAATGTTTTCATGGGCATTAATTCCACATACAGACAGGCATAGGGGGTAGCCATGGGCACCCCCTGTGCGAATACCTATGCAAATTTAGTTCTATCGCATTGGGAAAGACAGCATGTATTAGAGAATGAGGAATGGCACAGGCATATAGGAGTATATCTACGTTTTGTGGATGATATTTTTATCTTGTGGAGAGGGAATAGCACACAGTTAACACTTTTTATAGATTTTCTTCACTCGGCTACCTCATTTTTGAAATTTAGCATTAACAGTTCCAGTGACTACATAGACTTTCTGGATGTCAGGGTTAGATTCACTGGGAATGGCTTCCGTTCTGAGTTGTTTAGGAAGGAATGTTGGAAGAACACCATGCTGTCATTTGACAGCATGCACCCTCGTTTCATGTTCCCCAACATAGTACAAGGTCAGGTCAGTAGGACCTCTAGGTTGAGTATGGAAGATGAACAGTTTGATCAAGAGTTGATAAATTTGAGAAATAAATTTCAGGATAGGGGTTATAATGATGGATTGATAGAAAGGGTGGTGAAGAAGGGTAGGACATATAGAAGGGATAAATATAAGCCTTGGATTAATGTGACTAGGCAGAATGAGAGGAAAGATACATCTGCTGCATGTACACGAACAAGACAGAGGTTTATGTTAACCTATGGAAGTAATGTAAAGGGTGTATGCGACATAATCAACCAGAACTGGAATATCATCACCAGTGTTGATTGCCTGAGGGACATTGTAGGTAGTAACCCACAGTTTGGATACAGGAGGAACAGAAATTTAAAGGACATGCTGTGCAAAAGAGGGTAGCCAACATCCCTAAAGCTCTGCCATTAACCATGGGTACGGTACCATGTGGTCATTGCAAGGCTTGCGCCCATATTAACAGAGATGTGGTTTTTACTCATCCTGTAAGTGGGAGGAAATTCCAGTTAAAAGGGAGAGCAACTTGCAGGACAACAGATGTTGTGTAGTTGGCGAACTGTGACTCCTGTCCGAGTTCTTATGTGGGCAAGACTAATAACATGCTCAAGGTCAGAATTTTACAACATATGTCATCAATTAGAAATTTGGATGAACGTAATGCCCTATATAGACTTGTACAGAATCATTCTACACATCAATTTAGTTTTAGGGTAATACAGAATGTAGTTCTGAACAGTAGAGGTGGTGACATCAAGCAAACCAATGAATGGGTGGAGTCTAAATGGATCCTAGAGCTATCTGCACACAGGTTCCCAGGATTAAATGAAGTAGTGCCCCTAAAGCCAGCCCTTAAAAAAGCGGGCTTTTATTGAATTTTGATTGGTTGAGGAGTGTTTTAAATATGTTTGTGTTTGTATGTTCTTGGTCGCAAGAAGGGTATTGCCACTACTGCTAACTACGAGCTGTATTGTGTTGTGTTGTTATTAAACTCCAGTTTTCAAATCAGCAGTTTCCAGCAACGTTTTTTCTGTTTACTGTGGATTCTACATTTTGACTGTTGCTGGGATTAAGCATAGCACGAGCTTCTACTTTCAGTCAGGCTGTGTTTTACACGAACTTCAGAACGTACCAGCTCCTCACCTATGCACCATGTTGAATAATAGCCTCACATCAGGCTTAGTGCCCCCTGAATGGTACACAGCAACAGTTAGCCCACTCCACAAAGGTGGCACCATAATGGACTATGGGACCTATTGCCCTATAGGCCCGACTAGCCTGGTCTGCAAGGCTATGGAGCATATCATGGATCTCAGTCACAGAGACATTGGGTACCTCCAAACCTTTGACCCCTCCCAGTTTTCCTTTTTTAAGGGCAGACCATACCTCCTAAACCTGGTAGATTTCTTAGAGACAGTTACCAAGGCATTAGATGAGGGTAAGGAGGTCCACACAGCCTATCTAGATCTCTCAAAGGCTTTCAACACCATTCCTCATTCTGGTATTATCGACATACCCATCCGCCTTAACATTAACCCCTACGTCATGTGATGGTTTGCAAAGTGGCTCACAGACAGAACCCACACAGTGGGAGTTGCATACCCTAGGTCTGACTGTATACCAGTTACAATTGGTGTCCCCCAGGGCTCAGTCCTAGGACCCTTCATGGTCTGTATATAATTCTCTGACATACAGGCAAGCACAGGAGGGCTTTGGCTGAAAGGTTTGCAGATGACTGCAAACTAGGGGACATAATTATTTCCCCAGCTGTTACAGACACCCTCTGGAAGGGTCACACTGAGACGGATACCTGGTGTCAATATCATGGCCTCAAGCTAAATGCCAAAAAGTGCATAGTCATCCCCTTTGGATATAACTAATTACCAGCGGACTACCACATAGGTGCTAGTCCCCTACATACAGAAAAGGTAATAAGGGATCTGGGAACCCCAGTAGATAGCAATCTCTCCTTCGATACCCATAATGACAAGGTGGTTAGTATATCCTTCCACATGGCCCCCTAATCTCTAAAGGGTTCGCATCTAGATCAAAGGAGGCCATTGTGACTCTCTACTCATGACTTATTAGACCCATTAAAGGATACAACACCCCATTTGGGATATACCTTACAAGACAACTGCAACAGCTTGGAAGACCACAACAGTACCACACCAAGAGGATTATTGATCTCAAACAGATGACCTATGCAGCCCAACTAAGAAACTTCAGCTGTACTCGGTTGCATACTGCATACTCACAGGTGATCTCTGCTTGACATACAAGGCCAATGTCCAACCCAGTATTGCTGGATATGCTCCACCTAAACAGAGGCCCCTGAGAGCCACATGCTCTAGGGATATACACCTAACCACAAAGATGACTAGGACGTGCTTGACAGATAGATTCCTGACCCGGACGCTCCCCATGTTTTGTAACATGATTCCAATGTACATCAGGCAGGGCCCCTCACTAGCACTCTTCAAGGGAAACATTGACATGTGGATGGGAGACAGACATGTACCCTGGGGATCACTGCAGTGCTCTGCTAGACAGAGGGACAGGGAACTAATGGCTCTGCCATTCAGAGGCACAGGGAAGTAACCTATGGGGGTGTCGAAAGCCAACACACTCTAGCTAGGCTTATTAATACCCTTGGTAAGACACCCTAGTACCTACCTTTGCACTTATTACATGTCTTATGTGCATGGATAGTAAACTAGGTCTTCCATTTTACTTTGCTATCATGCTGATAAACTGTCGGGTGACTACATCTCATATGTATCCTGTTATTGTGTATTATAAATGCATAGACATAACTAATGCTTGCCTAACATAACAGTAATGCTATGTAACTTGTAATACATATCTGCCTACAATACTGTACATTACACAGTTATTGGCACAATATCCCACAATGCAAATCATAATTGCACAGAGGGCCAACCTTCAACATGTTATTCTCAGTAATATACCCATACATATGGCTACTTTTACAATATATCAACATATACTATCCCCTGTTATAGCACATACTTGTTGGACCAGCCCTGCCACTGACAGCGGCTGGTGAGGAATATTTGTGGTCAAAGCCCTTATATAACATCCCTTGTGGTATATGCGGTGTTTGCCTTGTGACCTACAGCAGTACATACATAAATACTACAAGCATTACTATGCTCAACAATACATCACTACAAGATAACTGCTTCCACTATATGGATTGCGTGCACTTTAAATATTACAGAACAGGTACTGAATACACAGACATACTGAATGTTCTACATACCTTATTAGTAACCCGAGTGGTCGTTGAATGTTGATTCAGTCCTTTTCAGTTTGTGTTTCAATCTTCTTTGTAAAGTTCTGCTGGTATATACGGACGGTTTGAATGTGTGATAAGCCATCCTTTTCTAGTTAAATATCGGTAACATGTGCTATCCTGACCACCAATTCATGTTCCAAAGTAGTTAATTAGATGCACATCAGCTGTGCAGCTACTCCATTAGCCGATACCATGGCAACAGTGGTGTATAACTGAGTACTCCTTTTGGGCATTGTCCGTTTGCCTTACTTTTGAGGAAGGCGGCCTGGATGTGTTGTTTGTGATGTATTTCAACAGCTATATGGAGACAGAGATATATTAGCTTCATGACTCCCGTGGATTGCGTGTAATGGCTAGATAATTATGTTCTACATGTGAATACAGCTGTTATATTTCAGAACATTGCTACTTATGCAGGGTTTGTTTGTACCTGATACTTCTGCAGATATCTCTGTCTGGTAAGGATGTTTGGGCAGCTCAAGGCTGTATGGCTATGCCTGAACTGTCATGTGGTTTACAGTGTGCCCACCTGACATTCTTGATTTGGTGTACATGTGTATCATACTGTGCTGTTACTCAGTAATTGGTAACACTTCCCAGTGTACACACAACCCTCTGAAACAGGATTAGTGCAAACAAACCCTGTAACATCAGCAGCTGTTCCATTGTATAACAGCAACTATTTCACATAGGGCCATGTTAGTGTGTCTCTGACAAGGTATGCTAAGGCTCCTGCAGATGTCGTACAGTGAGTGAATGATTTGTGATGTTATTACAGTTTGTATTGTAATTTGTTTGGGTGTGGGAGTGATGTTGGTGGGTGTGCATAGCAGATGGAGGTGTGTAGGAACTGCTTTTATACATAATCGATATGTGCGTGAGGGTTCCTTCCCTATTTGAACACCTATCCTTTAGTGGATTAATATTATGGTAATTGCAGGCTGTTAAGTGGTTCCTGTATAGCATGTAGGTGATGTCAGTCCTTGAATCCTTTCGGCAATACATCAGAATGTAATAAAGTGTTGCTACATTAAAGCTGTGTATTTCTGTCATAGGTATTTGCAGTCATTGTAGTTGTGTTGGTGACTGACCCTCTTTGGCTAGGGTTGCCATAGTGGGACATTTTTGGGACACACATCAGATTTTACAGGCCGACAAAAACCCACTGTCAGTACAAGGGATAGAACTTTCCTTTCTTGCCTAAATATAAGCTTATTCTTGTACCAGTTTAGTTGCTTAACCTGTTTCTTGTAACATGTAGGTATTTTAGATACAGAAAGAACTATTGTATGCAACTATTACATTACATATGGGACATAATTATGTCCTAGGATCTCAGAACATTTGCCACGTTTAATATATTCGGTCAGGACACAACCGCCCAAAGTCCCTCACAAAGTTGGACAGGTGGTAACTCTATCATTGGCTCATGCCCATAGCACATATTTGTAATAGTGTATAGGCATATACTGTCCATATCCTTTGTTCATAAAGTTTGCTCATGGTGGAATGTGTGATTGCTATGTTGCATGTTATACTCATATATGAACACTTTAACCACTGTATATGGGATACCTACAGTATCCCCAAACCACGCAGTTCTGACACCCACAGTATTGCGCCCAGACTCCCATACACCACATTACCAACAGCGACAGTAACTCGCAAAAGTAACATGAATATGGAACACACACACACACACACACACACACACACACACACACACACACACACACACACACACACACACACTGCTACCCACCACATCCAAACAAACCATTCTACACTACATATGAGCAGGTGGGCAAGCCCCCCTACACCCCCCATGTGGGTGTCTGCGCCCCCCCACACCCCCCTACTTTAATATTCTACCTCCTAGATTGCTCAAACAGATGCACAAAGCTAACCCACTCCCACACATTACAGCCCCCAGGAACACACACTTACACACACTAAAGCCCTCAGAAACACACACATACACAGTAACCTACCTGAACCGCAACACCAGAAGCACTGACTGACTGTCCCTTAACATCATGATTTTAAACCTCGCGCATCTGGTGTTTTGGTACTGTGTTCTTTCAGACCTTAAGCCTCGGGATTACGCACGTCGGTATGTCAAGCAGTTGGTATGTGGTAGGTATCCCATCCCATTTATATGTACCTCCCTGGTTATGTAGAAGTTGTTAACCTATCTATATATCTATATATATATGTATATCCCCATATATCGACATATATATCTCTCTCTATATATGTTGATGTATCTATCTATCTATATATATATATATATATATATATATATATATATAAATAAAACATACACCTTTCATTGGGTACATGCCAGTTTGTCCTATTTCCACACATTCCTACCTTTTGTGTTTTATCCTGTCAGCATACACAACTGCCATTGGTACATCTCAGGTAGCTTAGTGGTATGTTATTGTGACGATTGTGTACATGGTTGTGTGTTCTTATTCTGGCAGTGGTATTTTACCTCTCAAAGCAGGCACTGGAAGTGTAAGGGTGATTAACGCACATGTCAGCGGTTGTGTGTTCCACATGTTTATTATTCTGTGGAATACTACCTATACATGCAAGCTGTGTTTAAGGTATACTATGTAATATGTAAACATCTGAGAAGATTCCTGCCAGGGATACTCCCCATTATTTGAACCTACATCCCTGATTACATTATACAAAATCCCTCACTAACACTCCAGGGAATCCTTGCAGAGTGGGTGGGGAACAGTGGATACACCCCAGGGATCCTGCAATTGGCTCTGCTTCACAAAGGGACAGTTAGTTAATCGATGGGATGGTGACAGCAGACAGTTGTTGCCTATGCTTTTGAGTCCTTGGGCAGTTAGGCATGTACCTACCTATGTATCTATGAACCTCTACATACAGTATGGACACATGCTGATAGCTTAATTTACTGTTCAGGTATTGGCTTACCTTGTGCCAATGGCAGTTGTGTGCACAATAGTTGAGGGCTACCTATGTAGGATGCACATAGTAGACCACCTATACATGACAATTTACAGGTGGTCGTGTGTGTGCCATCCATGTTTGCTGTATGTGCAGGTGGAGAAGGATGTCAGTCCATGAGTGCCTACACTGTCAGTGTGTGTGCTATACGTTCCCTCTTTGCCAAGGCATGGGCATACTGGGCACGCCACCATCTGCCTAATGGGGCTAGCACAGGGTGTTTGTGGTCTGAGTCCCTCTGTGCCTGTGGTTCCCTTGGCAATGGTGGTGGGCTGTGAGGGCCTTCAACATTTTGTCCCTGCTGCAGCTGTTTCCGTAGGATCATATTGTGTAGCATGGCACATACTATGAAGATGTGGGCACACATGCCTGGAGAGTACTGCAAGGCTCCACCAGATATGTCCAAGCAATGGAACCGTGATTTCAACATCCCAAACAAGCCCTCTATGATGATTCTGGTTTCTGTGTGCGCCTCATTATGGCATTCTTGCGTGGCTGTGTGTGCATTTCTGATGGGAGTAATCATCCACGGTTCCAGTGCATAGCCAGCATCCCCCACCAGGTGGCCATATGGGATGTCCCCCGTGGCAAATACCTGACACAGCTGTGAGGCATGGGAGTCATGATAGCTTC
Source organism: Protopterus annectens (assembly GCF_019279795.1). NCBI lineage: Eukaryota > Metazoa > Chordata > Ceratodontiformes > Protopteridae > Protopterus > Protopterus annectens. Next base: position 1,350,941,733 of record NC_056733.1, on the reverse strand, counting down.
CAGAACTGCCAGCACACACATCCATGATAATACCCTGGGCATTGCACACGACCTGGCAGTTAATGGAGGGGTATCCCTTGCGGTTTATGTAGTGCCTACCCTGCTCCCTAGGTGGTGATGATGTCTATATGCATGCAGTCTATTGTACCCAGTACATCCAGGTAGTCTGCCACATGGTGGAAGAGACGCATATTGCTGGCCAACTCCTCCTGCATTCAGGGGAAGTATATGTGTTCTTTGGCATGTGGTAACATGGCATCCAGGAACTGGTGGAGTACCCTGGATGCTGATGCCTGTGAGATTCCCATGATATCCCCAGTTGGCCTTTGGAAGGTACCTGTGGCTAGTATTCTTAAGCTTACACATACCTTCATGTCCACTGGATGGGTTCCCCTCTGTTACTTCTGGCTCTGAGGCATGGCCAGCACAGCTCAACAAGTTGCTGTATGATGTCCCTGTCCACCCTATAATGCTCTACTATCTGCAGATCATGTAGCCCCTGGTAGGTTACCCTGGGTCTGAACACTCTTCTCCTCCTCTGGTGCCCGAGATGGTTGTCAGCATCATCCTCCACACCACCGTCAGTCTCCAACACATGCTGGTGAATCAAAGCTTTGGTGGCCCCTAACATGTACATATTAAAAGTTCCCCATCTGTATACACCAATGGTTCAGAGTGTCTGGGAGTACACAAGTGTGTGTGTGGGGCTTTCACACCTTATACTATTGTGCAATGGATGATGCTGGTGTAATTAGGTGTGTATGTGCAATTTCAGCTATGGGGTATCTTAATTATGGGTTTTACAGCAGGTACTGCTATTGTGGGGCCTTTGGTGTTGAATTACGCTTGACTGCCATGATTCATCTATTGCCCTTTACTTCACTTTTCAACCCGATTCCCCTCCCATTGTCAGGCATGCATCCAGCTGCCGGCTTTCTTGTTTTGTACTTTCACAACCCAGGACAGGTGTTGGGAAATGTGTTATGTAGCTGATCTACTGCAAGTTTGCTTTGTTCTGCTGTGACAGTTCTCTTTTCTTTGCTGTACGGCACCTCCCCTTTCCTGTTCTGCAGGTAGCTGCTAGCAGCCTTGTTAACTGTTGTCAGTAGCCCACTGTGAGTTCCTAGGTGTTAATTACTCATGTGTACTCCAATTACCATGCTGCAGCATTTCCTTATTGTCTTCCCGTATCCTTCCTGTTTCAGTTGTGGTGCACGCCGTGCACAGCCGTTTACTGGGTTTCGAGTGCGTTTTCATCCATGTTCACATGCACTTTTGGTTACCTTCTGTGCTCTCAGTTAAGCAAAGCTGTGTCTACTTCCACACCCCTATCCTGCGGCTTTGCTTAGCATCAGGCAACCTGGATTAGCAATGATCCAATGTGCTTACAGCTATGGTGGCACACCCCTCTCTTGATGTCATGTTTACCTCCAGGCCACTCCTCGGTGTTGTACCGCTATGCCATGTGGTACATCCTTACGCCGGTGGGGCATTTATGATTCAGTATTACTTGACTCATTTGCATGGCATTGACTACGAATTCCTAGTTACCACGCAGAACACTGTCACAGACCCTAAGCAACCCTTGCGCCATGGTTGTGGTGTAGCATGCGTCCCATTGACTATTATGGGGAATTCATGAATTGTGTTACACTGCAGTTTTATGACATCTAAAAATATTTTCCTTGTGATCCCGTTTGCACACAGATGCACTGCGGTTTTAATTTGCATTA
>NC_056733.1:1350827500-1350935000 GCF_019279795.1 Protopterus annectens | reverse complement strand
GAATGGTAGTCATCGGTCTGCCATATTTTGCACAAGTTAAACACCTCTGAACTAATTACTACTTATAGCATAGGTGTATGGCTTTGCAGTACTTATGGCCAAAATAATGTGGAAGGTGGCGGCCTTCTATATGTCCTGCATGTTTCAGAATTAGCAAACAAAGGAGTTTTATACTCTGAGGAATACAGCGCATTTTTACTATTTGTTTCCAAGAAAGTCCTGTGTATTTCAAAGATGTATATGTCAGCAGATATGCTGTGTTCATCTTCTAGTCAAGTACCCCTGTAAACTCATTATGTCTCGGAGACCTGTGCATCTAATAACCTTTTCTTTTCTGTGCAACTCTATTGTTTGATATTTAGAAATGTCTGGAAGTCTTGTATATGCATATTTTTACTTTATGTGTTTTGCAGTCTGGTCCATGGCTGAACATAGTATCAGGACCAGTTTACATATTCAGCAAAACCAAATAAAACAATAGGTTCTGCAGGATCTGCACATCTAAGAACCTTATGCATTTTGAAGTCTTATATAAACTGGACAGTGAGAAGTAAACAGACCTGTAATCTATGAAATCATTTCTAGGAAGAAACCTTGCACATAATGTGCAGTTAACTGAACGTAGTACTATTTCAGGAAATTGACACTGTGCCTAATTCTGCTTCAGACTGCCTTAGTTTACTTGTGGTACATCATGCTGAAACGGTGTTTCTGTAGTTGTAGTGGCATAGTAATCATGTGCTACATTTACACATGTTCAATATTTAATCTGCTACTTTTATCACATAAATGCTGATATTATAAATTGCTGATTTTCACAGTACTGTGGTATTTTGGGGGATGGGCCAGTTTATTTTCATCAAAATGGCTAGATATGTGAATCTTACCTTAGTCTGATGTGAAAATGAAGTGAGAAGTAGTGAAAAGTATGTAAAGAGAACAGAATTACCGTGTCTAAATTCAAGGAAGACACAGTTTCTTTCACAAGGCATTTGATCAATACAGAATGAAGCATTAAGGCTGCTCAAGTCAGGGTAGCCAGTTTTCCATCAGACAGTGGGTAGGGAATTACACCTGACAGAACGGCTTTATTCTTCTGGTTAAAAACTAATGGTAAGGCTGATTCATGGTAGGGCTCATTAAAATTGTTACACAGTGAATGAAGCATGATAGAGAAAGGGGAAAAAAGGTCATTCTGGTATTTTGTCAAATACTGTAGAAGAAAGCATGAAATATTAATGCTGGCTAGGCATGGCAAATGCAGAATTGAAGATGGCTGCATCCTGCTGCCCTGATAAGACAAATGATTTTAAAACTCAATTGTATTTTTATGTGGTCACTTTACATGTCAACTCATTTGTTGATCGGTTTTCCTAAAAATCATTCTGTGAAGTAACACTGAACAACATTCTGTTTGTGTTGTCCTTGTTGGATGGTTGGCAGATGTTTCTTCTGACTTATGCTATCAGCAGGGAATACATAGCTCATGACTGCCAGGACCAGTATCCTGCAATGCTGTATATTACTTTTTATTAGAGTTTAGTTCTTCCTCTGGTGTTCATTAGTAGTATCAAAAGCACATGTATGCTATGCACTTACCACAGTGCTCTTGGTACAAAAATAACCCATGTACATATCATAATATATCAGTGCTGGACTGAATCATCTGTACATTTTCACTCTGCATTCTAGTTACCTTGACTGTTCATTTTTTTCACTGGAGTTACTTTTTAAATGTCACCAAAAAATCATTTTTAAGACTGAGTGGTTTACCCTATCAACAGAAATAAAGTATTCACGTTGCGGCTATTTCATTATAAGATATTGAATAGTTGCAGGAAGCAGTGATTATTTTTGGGCATGGCTGTAAGGAATTGATTTAGGTAATGAGCTACAAGTTTTCTCTTTTTTCTTGCTTTGATTTTAGTTTGATCATACACAACTTGGTTTACATAAAGTTTAATAACAACCATTACTAAGCTTTCAGGTTACACCTGAATTTGTGCCAAACATGTCTTATCTGTTTAACAAGTATTAAGACACATTTAGCAAAGATATGCTGCTAGGACTTACACACTGTGATGAAACTGATTTGACCTAACTCATCAGCTGTATTAGCTGAAGACATTCTATGTTTAAATAGATGAAAAACATCAGTCACATGAGTGCAATAGCTCACGTGGACTTAGAATGTAGCAGTAGATTTCCTTTAGTTGCACATTTCAGACACAGGAAATTTTCAGTGATCTGTGAAAGGCACTCCATCTGCATGTAAAGCATTATGCTAAATAAAGCACCAAGCTACATTTAGCAGTTAATACTATTTTTAGGAAATCCTAGGTGGTTTGTTTGACTTTTTATTCAGAAGTGTTGCAGCTGCAGATTTATTTTTTAAGGACAATGTCAATTTCTTATTGACAATGAATTCTATTTGTGGTACACACACACTTCTCATAGGCCATCAAAAAGGTTAGATAGTTGCTTCAGAATAGATGGCAGAAACATTAAACTTAAACTGTCTAACTGACTGACTGACTACATACTTGTATGCTCTCATTCTGGCTGCTCACTCAAAAAATGGCACTCTTGCTCGCACGTGTTCAGTACTTATATGCATGTGCTGACTCACTGGAAAGTTTCTTAAAGTTATATCACACAACTGATCTACATCCTCCCTCTTTACTGAACTGTCTCATATAAACAATGACATCAGAATAGTCATGCAATTATACAGACACTAATGAAAACAACAGTCATGTCCAGGTTGCCATGCATCTGGAACTAGGTTTCGAGATGCAATCTGATCTCATGACATAACACGTGACATAATAGGACTGGGTTTAGCAACAGGGACAGTCACTGGTGAAGGTTTTGCTTAAGGAGTTTCAGGGATTTTTTGTCAGGAATGGGATTGCCGATGGAATGTCCTCTGTAACATGAACATTGGACAAGTCACTAATCTAAAGGCTTTGCCACAGGCAAGATGCTGTAACACTGGTTTGGACACTGGTAACAAATGCTTCTGATATTGTATGAATTCCACTCCTTGTGATTCCGCAATGTACGATCTCAGCTCTCGATGCAGACCTTTCACAACTCCGATGCGATCAAAACCTTTTGACGTCTGCATCCTCACTACCTCCCCTTTTTGTAAAGAATGGAGCAGTTTGCTTTTTTATCACAGTAAGACTTCTTGGACAACTGCTTTTTGACCAGTTAGGCTTTTACTGCTTTGTTGTTCTTAGCACATGAAACTGACAAATTGCTGCTGATTGGTAATGTGGTTGTCGTTTGTCTCGACATAAGTCTCTGGGCAGGTGAACCAAGATGTTTATCACAAGGAATGTTTCTGAGATTTAATACGTTTAGAAAAACGTTGGTATTGTCACATCTGGATTTCTCTAACAGCTGTTTTGCACTTTGAACTGCATGTTCAGCCAATCCTTTTGATTGAGGGTATTTAGGACTACAAGTAATATGAAAAAAATCCCATGATTCTGCAAACTTCTTGAATTGCTGATTTGTAATCTGTGTACCATTGTCAGAAATAACTCCGCATGGACTACCATGGACAGAAACATGTTGCTTCAATTTAGTAATGACAGCACTGGAAGTTAGGTCGTGAAGTAGGTCACTCTCAAACCAATTTGAATAACATTCTACTAACAGCAAGTAATGCTGACCATTCCACTCAAACATATATGTGGCTACTGTCAACCAAGGTACTTCAGAAATCTGGCTTAAGTGAAGTGGTTCTTTTTGTTGATGCGGCATTGTACTGTTACATAGTCAACAAGATGAAAATACTTTCTCAACATCTCTTGTTATAAAAGGTCAAAATACTAGACCTCTCACCCTTCTTTTGATAGAATCAGTTCCCTGTGTGGCCATGATGGAAGATCTTAATGTATTCTTGTTGCAAGGACATTGGAACAATCACATTAGTACCTTTCATGATGATACCATTGTCAGACAAAAATCTCGTCTCTGTATGGAAAATAAGGTTGCACTTCTAATGGTAAACAAGATTGCTTTGAAGGCCACCCTTGACTGATAAAGAGGTTTAGCTTCTGGAGAACTGGATCTGAAGTTTTATGAGTTCTGAGCTCATCAAGATGTGTGGAAGAAACATTTCTCACTTCCATGACCTCAAAATCAAATTGTTCATTGTTATGCTGTTTTTTCTGGGCAATCTGGATAAAGTATCAGCAAGGTAAAGACATTTGCCTTTTGTCCAGATGAGACTGAAATTGTACTGCTGCAGTTTGAGCATCATGAGCTGCTGCCTGGCTGGAGCTGTATGCATAGGCTTCCTCAAAATAGTAACTAAAGGTTGGTGATCAGTTTTGATCTGGATAGGTCGACCATAAATATAATCATGGAACTTTGAACATGCAAACACGATTGCCAAAAGCTCTTTCTCAATCTGGGCATACTGCAGCTTGGTCTGGCTAGGAGTTCTCAATGCATAGGCTACTGGTCTACCCCCTTGAAGTATGACTGCACCTAGACCAAACTTAGAAGCATCATAGGAAAGAGTAACCGGTTTATGAACATCATAGTAGCTGAGAGTTGGTGGATTATCAATTTTCTGTTTCAGAACATCAAATAGTCTTTGGTGCTGTTCTGACCATCACCAGATTACATTTGTGCATGTCAGCTATTTGAACGGTGCTGAAAGTTGTCTTAAATCTGGAATGAATTTATCTAGATAGTTGGCCATGCTAAGAAAATGTTGTAGGGCTTGAACATTATTTGGTGCTGGCATCTCAAGAATTGCTGTTTGCTTGGAAGGATCTAGTTGTAAGCCTGAACTGGTAAACAAGTGACTAACATAAGTAATATCTCATAGCCTGAACTTGCACTTCTGAGGATTCAGCTTAACATTTACATGCTCTTTCCAGAACTTTCTTGGGGTTTCTGTTATGTTCAACTTCACCATTTCCTCTAATTAGAATGTCATCTATTATAATAGCACATGGATAGCCAGAAAAAAGTTGCTCCATTGCATGCTGAAAGACTTCACTGGCAGAATTTATTCTAAATGGCATTCTCATAAATCTGTATCTTTCAAATGGCATACCAAAAGTGGTTAACAATGAAGATTTTCGGTCAAGCAAAGTATGCCAGAAAAAAACAGTGGCATTTGGCATCAGGAGAGCAACCTCTTTGACTGTGGGCATTGAATGATGAGGTCTTTTTTAATGCTTTGTTCAGATCTCTTGGATCAATATATATTCTGATATCATCTGAGCTTTTCTTATGAGCTACTACCATGGAGGATACCCATTCTGTAGGTTCTTCTACTGGACAAATTACGTCTAGCTGCACCATTTTGTCTAGCTCAGCTTTGACTCTGCTCTGCATAGCTGCTGGAACTTTCTGTGCTGGTCTGACAACTAGGCTGACCTCTGGGTCTAACTTCATGGAGAATAGAACTGATAATTTTCCAAAGACATGCATCTGGAGCATTTCTCCCCGGGCCTCCGCTGAAAACAGGCTCTGTGGAACCTAGTCGGACTTTCCCGGTCAACAAATGATAAATAAATAAATAAATAAAATAAATAGTTTGCCTGCCAAACTATCAGCATACTCAGAAAAAATAGTTTGGGTGAAATTTGAGCTGTTATCATTCAAGCCTACATGTAATAATATTCAAATGCACAATAAACTCTTCGAAAGACTGCGCTATGCGAAATATACCTAATAACTGTACTTTGCAAAATATTCTTTGAAATGACTTTGCTTTGTAAAATAACTGCACTGTAATACTGTACACATTTGCAAGCACTGCACACTTTGGATACTATGAATAGCTTTCATTAATACAAAAAAGTACCACATAGCAAAAAAATACAGTTGTTTTCCCTTTTTTGTACATTTTATGTGATTTGGATACTGTTTCAAACATTTTTGCAATTACTTTGCATGTCCTCCCCACGGTCAAGTGACGTTAATGACTTGCAGGTAGGTGCGTGTGTGAATGGGCGTGCCTTCTTTGAAGGTTGGGTGTCGGGCTGGCAACTCAGCACCATAAAAATCCACTGCCAATCATTAGCGGACGGGAGTTCCGCTGTGGCGACCCTTAACCGGGAAAAGCCGAATGACTGAATTTTGAATATTTTTATCAATATGTCACAATATTGGACATTTTGTTTAATAAGAAATTCATTTTTAGCATTCTGAGTGCTACGTTTTATACTTATAGCAAAAGCAAGTTTTACTACCTGGAATTTGTTTTTGACCTGTTTTGTGAGTCGTTAGACAGTAGGGCTGATCCATTCCTGTATATTCCTCCAACTTTAACCGGTTGCCTCATGGCTGTAACTCTGGATCCCATTCTGACACAATGTTGATCTTCTTATGTGCATTAAGAAGATGTTGAAGCTTGGATCAGGATGTATGGCAGGGACACTAGACTTAAACGAGCTATCTAACTAACTGACTGACTACATACTTGCATGCTCTCATTCTGGCTGTCCACTCAAAATGGCACTCTTGCTTGCACGTGCTCAGTACTTATATGCATGCGCTAACTCACTGGAAAGCTTCAGAAAGGTATATCACACACACTGATCTACACTGTGCACTTGAACTATCTGAGCTGTAGCTGAAGCATTCGCTTACATTAGCTTTTAAAGGTACATGAGACTGCTGGGCATATCCTTGAGATAATAGTAACTGTAAGTTTAAGCAGGAAATGGTAGAGATCAGAGTGAATGACTGGCATTTAGTGAGTTTTTAATTATCAGCTGATTTTGTTTTTTTATAAAGTTTATAAAGAGTAATTGCCACAAATATTCCAGTGTAAGTTGTGTAGTTTACTACAAGAAAAAAATGTCAAATTTGACATTTTTTTTATTATTATTTTTGCATTTGAGTTGATTTGCTTAAACAGAACACTTGAGCTAATTTTCTGTGTCCACAGGCTTGAAACTGGTAATGTCTCGGAAATTATTTGGTCTTTTTTTTAGCTGATGCAGCATACATTTCATACCTTCTGATTAAAAATTTTCAGAAGACTGAACAAAAATTTCTAGAAATAATATCTGTTGTAGATTTAGATCATAACTCTCAACTTCGTTTAAGAATCAGAGACAAGCCTTAAATAATGGAGTGCCAAAGACCCAAAATCAATTCATTAAAAAAATAACACAGCAAGATTTATAATCCCCCAGGTTAGTCTTTGTGCTGAATTTGTTCCTGTCCTGCAATATTCACAAAATAAAGAATTTATTTCCAGCATTTCTTGAAATAGCCTAGATGTGTGTTGGAGGGGGCCTGTATATGTATTGCTTGTAAGCTGTGTGTGTGTGTGTGTGTGTGTGTGTGTGTGTGTGTGTGTGTGTGTGTGTGTGTGTGTGTGTGTGTGTGTGTGTGTGTGTCAGCCTTATATTGTAAACTAACTTTGGTCATTTAATTAATTTAATTCCAGTCCATGAACAGAACAGTAGCCTGGAGCCACATGTATCATAAAGTTACGGGTGCATACTGGAAGTACAAAGCACAACAGGACCTGCTGGAGAGATAGGTATGTATCCCAGAGACTACCCCATCTATGGAACAGGCTCCCCATCCATGTAAAGCAGAGTTCCTCCCTAATCCAATTCAAGTTCAACTTAGACAATTGGTGGGAGAACCAGAAATACATCCGTGGCTTGGCACCTATTTCTCTGGTGCAAATAGGTAACCTGTAAATGGTTCAATCTCCCAGGCTCATGCTTACACTTAAAAAGGGTATCAGAACTCATCAGAGATTTTGGATACATGGCTAGGCTTAAAAAGGCCTTTGTGGTCATTAGCCTAGTAAACACCTATGAACCTATAAGCAAGTGACATATAGATTATGTCCTTCTAGCCATTATCTTTTTGTCTTTCCATGTAACTACTTACATTTGTTTATTGCAGATCATTCTACAATCTGGTTTACTTGGTAGTATTAAGAGCTGGATACACATGACCATATATGTCTTATTCTATGTATACATTAACTTCCTTGTGTCTGAGGCAGAAGACACATACCATATAGAACTTGAAATAAACATTTTACCTGCTAGCTTTGTTCGTCACCTATGAAGTCATTTCTTAATCTCTCTGATGTTATAGCAACAGGTACCTCTTCCACACCATAAAAACAACAAGTTTCTGCCAAAATGATACACTTATTAAATCCTGTTTTTATTAAGAAGTAAGGAGTTAAAGCACAAGTTCAAGAGCAAATAGTATTTCAGCTGCCTTAGCAGGGTATATCGAAACTGCATTTTCTGAACAATGTATGGAAATTACTTGTTAAGTATTACTGGTATTTCATCATTTATTCAGCGATACAATATGATGCCTGGAAGTTTGTTATCCATTTATGCTGGAGTGCATCAAATTGGCTTTTGCTTTACATTGTCTAATTTGTGCATATAACCAACAGTAATCTGCAACTGATTTATTATAAGCAATATTTATAGGTTCATAGGTTGGTACTAGGCTATCTGCCCGAAGGCATTTATAAGCCTAGCCAGAATGTGTTGGCTTTCGCAGCCCCCTTAGATTAGTTCCCTGTGCCTCTGTCCAGCAGAGCCATTGAAGTGATCCCTGGAGTAACTTTCTGTTTCCCATCCACTCGTCAAGGTTTCTCTTGAAGAGGGTTAGCAAGGAGCTCTGCCTAATATAGATCGGAATCTTGTTCCAGAGCATGGGAACTCTTAGGGACAGGAATCTATCCCTCCAGCAAGTCATATTTATTGTTGTGTTGAGGTTTAGATGCCTGGAGTGTGTGGCTTGAGGGGATATGGTTTTCTTTAGGTGGAGCATGTCCATCAATTCTAGGTTGGACATGGCCTTGTATGTCAGGCAGAGATCACCTCTGAGTAGGCGGTATGCAATCGAGTACAGCTGGAGTTTCTTCAGATGAGCTGCATAGTGCATCTGCTTGAGGCCAGTGATCCTCTTGGTGAGGTACTTCTGTGGTCTTTCCAGTTGTTGCAGGTGTCTTGTAAGGTACATCCCAAATGAGGCATTGTACTCTATGATGGGTCTGATGAGTGATGCATAGAGGGGCCAAATGACCTCTTTCAATCTGGATGCAAACCCTTTTGTGATTAGGTGGTCCACATAGAAGGATTTTCTAACCACTTTGGCAATGTGATTATCAAAGGAGAGGTTACTATCTACTTGGGTCCCCAGATCCCTTATTATGTCTTCCATATTTAGGGGGCTACCACCTATGTGGTAGTTTGTGGGTACTTTGTTTTTTCCAAAGGGGATGACTATGCAGTTTTTGGCATTTAGCTTGAGGCCATGGTTTTGACACCAGGTATCTGTCTCAGTGAGACCTTTTTGGAGGATGTCTGTGTCAGCCGGAGAGTCAATTATAGCCCCTAATTTGCAGTCATCTGTGAACTTGGTCAGCCATAGTCCTCCTGTGCTTTCCTGTACCTCTGAGAAGTATATGCTGAGCAGGAGGGGTCCTAGGACTGAGCCCTGGGGAATGCCACTTGTAACCGGTTTAGAGTCAGACCTAGCTCCCACAACTCTTACCATGTGGGTTCTGCCTGTGAGCCAGTTGGCAACCCATCTCATGACATAGGGGTTTATGTTCAGGCTAGTGAGCTTGTCTATAATACCTGAGTGGGGAATGGTGTTGAAGGCCTTTGCAAGGTCTAGGTAGGCTGTGTGGACCACCTTTCCCTCATCTATAGCCTTGGTAACTGTCTTAAAGAAGTCCACCAGGTGTCCACCAGGTTTAGGAGGCATGATCTGCCCTTAACAAAGCTGAACTGGGTAGAGTCCAGTGTTTGGAGGTTTCCAATGTCTCTGTTAATGAGATCCATGATGATGCGCACAATAGCTTTGCAGACCAAGCTAGTCAGGTTTATAGGGCGGTAGTTCCTGGGGTCCATTGTGGCTCCATCTTTGTGGAGTGGAATAACCATTGCTGAGCACCACTCTGTACTCACATAGCCTGTGGAGAGGCTGAGTTTAAACAGTGTGTTTAGGTGAGGGGTTAGTTCATCTTTGAGCTTGTGTAGGACGCAGCCTGGGACACTGTCCAGTCCCATTGATGCTGTGTTTTTGGCTTTGGAGAGGGCTGTTTTAACCTGAGTGTCTGTGATTTTAGGGGCACTACATTCTTCTGGTATAGTTATGGGCCCTTTTGGAGGTGAGAGGGAGGTGAAGTTTGCACTGAACCTGTCTGCTAGGATGTTGGCTATATCGGTCAGTTCAGTATATTTTGTGCCATTCTGCACTAACTCTGAGCAGATCTGAGAATTGCCACTTAGGTTCTTGACATAGCTAAAGACTGCCTTGTGATTATCTTTGGAGTCCTTGACCATTTTTCTTTCGAAGCTAGCCTTGGATGGTTTTATGAGGGATCATAGTTTCATGCTGATACTGATCAGGGATGTCTTCCTTTCTTGGGATTTTACTTTTTTCTGTACTAGTTTCCTCCTTCTATTGTATAGCTTGTTTATGGCAGGGTCCACCAGACTGGTTTCCTTTTCTTGGAGGAGTGAGTCTTGGTTTTATTTGGGATAGCATGATCCATGCATTTTGTAGGTGCCCATAGAGTGCATTAGTAAAGGATTTTGCAGCTTGGACAGCATTATCCTTTAGCATGGGGGCTTTGAAACTTCCCACCTCGGTCTTAAGTAATGTGAAGTTTGCTTTTGAAAAGTTTTACACGGTGGTTTCTTTGACCAGGGGTGGTGGCGGAATGTGGATATCCAGAGTGATTAGTTTATGATCAGATCTAACCAGCGAGGGGTTGACCTCCGGTGTGGAACACCGGTTGCCCATGTTGGTGATGACCAGGTCCAATATGTTGTCACCTCTGGTGGGGGTATTGACCAGTTGATCCAGGGCATTTGAGTTTATAAATTCTAGGAAATGTTGGGCATGGAAGTTTGTACTCGAGTAGTTCTCCAATTTAATGTTTGGATAATTTAAATCACCCAATATCAGGGTGTTTGGTAGGGCCTTTATGCTTCCCAGTGTTTCCAGAAATGCAGAATGGGGGTCCTGGGACATGGTAGGTGATCTGTAGCAAACCTCTTTATTACTGTTGCTCTCAGTCAGTCTCTGACGCACACCTCCTGGTGATTGACGCCATTAAATAATGACAGACATTTCAGTTTCAGACTTTACATTCTTCAAATAATACATGCTAATGGAAACCCTGTTGTTCTAGCAAATTTCTAAGTTTATAAGAGCAATATTTAAAATCTGTCCTTACTTTTGGTCATTTGTCACAATCCCTCCAAGCTATACGCTCTAGGAAGCTAAACCTTGTCACCACAATAAACAGACATGCCGAAGGCATAGATTCCTGTCCCAGAGACTTCCCATACTCTGGAATAAATTAGCTATCTATATCAAACAAAGCTCCTCATTAGCACTCTTCAAGAAAAATCTTGATGATTGGATGGGAAATATGAAATTCACCCCAGAGATCACCTCTGTGGCTCTGCTCGACAGTGGCACAAGAAAATAATTTTCTTGGGTGGCAAAAGCCAGGGTACCTTTTTGGTTGGTCTTGTATAGGCCCCAGGGCCGATAGCCTAGTACCTACCTATGAACCTATGAACCTCTGTTTCAAAATGTATGTTAACACAATTCCTAATAATTAAGTAAAATATGTTCCTATTTTGAGCCTTTGTTTCCTGGTTAATTTAGGTTTATCCAGATATTTTGAGATGAGTCAACAAAGCATACCTTTCAAGTGTCCAGAATTTTGCAGAATGCCCAGATTTTTGCCTCATATGTTTGGTCCCATCCTCATAAAATGTGTAGTTTTCTGGGAAATCACTGGTGATTGAAGCCATTAAATAATGATAGACATTTGAGTTTCAGACTTTACATTCTTCAAATAATACATGCTAATGGAAACCCTGCTGTTCTAGCAAATTTCTAAGTTTATAAGAGCAATATTTAAAATCTCTTCTTACTTTTGGTCATTTGTCCCTCATTATTTGTGGCTCTGTCGGTCTGTCCAGATTTCTAATGCCGAGAGGTTAAGAGGTATGGTCAAGAGGTACGCAGACTCTTAACTGATGCTGTTGCTGCCAGGTATAGCTCTCACTCTTCACTCTCTCATACAAGCACACACATACAGAGTCTGTTCTGCTTTCATGCATGTCACTCACACACACACACACACACACACACACACACACACACACACACACACACACACACACACACACACACACACACACACACACACTTTTTTCAGTTCCATTTATTTTACACTCACTAAACAGCAGAAGGGCTGCTTAGCAAGTGTAAGATAATGGCTCGATCGATCTCTCTCTTTCATACATGCTTACCCTCTCACACAGACATAAACACATACACACGTTTATTTATTTTAATTTTTTCTTCATTATTCTACACTCACTAAACAGCAAAAGAGCAGCTTAGTGTGTGTGAAATAATGGGTTTATCGATCTCGCTGTTCACTGTCTCTCTCTCTCTCTCTCATACACACACACGCGCACACAGACACACACACACACACACACACACACACACACACACACACACACACACACAATCTCTTCTGCTTTCATGCAGTCATTCACTCACACACACAGATAGAAACATAAACACACTCATACACATACATACACATACATTTTTTCTGTTTATTTTTTTTACGCTCACTAAACATCAGAATTGCTGCTTAGCGAGAGTAAAATAACGTCTCGATCAATATCACTTTCATTCACACACACACACAAACACACTTTTTTAATTTTCTTTTTTTTTTCTACATTTACACTTGCTAAACAGCAGAAGTGCTGCTTAGTGAGTATAAAGTAATGGTGGCTGTTAGTGTTTTTCTGTTTGAGCTCAATGGCAACTTGACATGCTGCAGTGAAGTGGCAGACTCGTTGTACATTAATAACCTGCTCAAGAACGTTCATTATCCAGTCAGGGTACTGATGTACAGTTTACCCATTCTCTAAAACGTATTAAACTTACTACATAATAATAAGAAAGGAATATAAGTTTATTTTTTGTAAACACACTCATATACGTGTGTGTGTGTGTGTGTGTGTGTGTGTGTGTGTGTGTGTGTGTGTGTGTATGTATATCTATACATATGTATGCATATATATTATATATATATATATATATATATATATATATATATATATATATATATATATATATCTGTGTGTATATATATATATATATATATATATATATATATATATATACACAGATGGGTCTACGTTGAATGACTGAAATTACAAAACATCGAACTCATAGGGTCGGCACCATATGATCAAAGTTTTGTAATCTCGAGCACTCAATAAAGAAAAAAAGAAAAAACAAAAACAACTTAAAACACATATATGCAGGGAAGCAAGCCCCCCTGCACCTTCACTCCCTCACTACTAAAATATACAAATTCCGAGATCACACTACAGTGAGGAAAAGGGAATATTCCCATTCTATGCTGTATGGAGATCCCCATTTAAATGTTAAAAGTTTTAGAACTTCGATCATATGGTTTCAGCCATATGAAATTCAAAGTTCTGAACTTTGATCATTTAACTAGGCCCCATACAGATATATATATATATATATATATATATATATATATATATATAAATATATAGATAGATAATATGTAGGGCTTTTCTATGTGTCTTCAATTTATGGTAGCTCAAAAATCACCTACTTGTTCACATTAGAGTTTATTTCAATAGTGGTGCTCTCTGTTTTGGGGTTACATACTTGTACAATTTGGTGAGGCAATGGAACTCGGTTTCCAAGGTACTGACCTTTTACAAAGGCTACAGGGATGCAGAAGTACTTGTTTTAAATTGTCCTTTTACTTTGTACTTAAGACATAGCTTTCGATGATTTACAATTGAGAACATGTGACCTGAGCAATTCAATGTTTCATATTAGAAGCTCTATCTATCTATCTATCTATCTATCTATCTTAGCCATACAGTCAGTTTACCACACTGGTTGCCAGTGAGCTCAAGGCTACATTAAGCAAATGAATGGGTGCGGCTAATTGGAAAGGGGAAGGGCTGTGTTACTGCATGCCAAGGACTATAACCTAATCAAACAACAGATGTAGTCACTTTCATTTACAGATGGCCTCAATGTGTACCTAGTCATTGCTGCCACTTTACTAACTATATACACATAATATTTATGGTTTGTGGTCAGATTACTTCTTTCTTGCTTTTTTACACATTCTCTTACTTTTTACCTCCCCCAATGGTTTTAACAAATCCTAAATGGCCAAGACTGTACAGAAATAAGTCGGGAGAATGTAACTAATTTAAGCTGCATATCTGGGGACCAGAATTCATAGAGTTTGAGATGCTTTGAGGGTTATCTTAGTGCTTTTTTACAACCTTTTGATTTAATGATGACCTAAAAAAATTCACAAGGAAACACCAGTGCCACAGTGGCTCAAACATGAGGTGCTGACAGAGACGGATGAGGGGGTGTTCACCTAGACACTACCTCCAGGGTAAGTGTGGTCCACAGAGCAGGTCAGCCTTCAGACATACCAAGGCAAATGAAAAAGGGGGAGATGATGATGTGTCATAAAATTTAAAAAAAAAAAGCAACTTTTCAGCATGCAGTATAACAAACAGGAATAATGTCTTGATCTTATATTAGCCCTGACCTTCATAGGAATAAGTCCAGAGAAGGCAGGAGGAGCAGGGGTTGGTGGTCCTGGTAACAGAGGAAGGGCACTGAGATTCCCTGATGTTCAGCTCCAGGAAGGAATATATTCACAAGTAAGAAAAGAAATTCATTCTTATTTTTTTCTGTCAAGGAAAATAAGTTGTGCTTAAACTTAATGTTCAAGTCTAACAAAATAGTAGTAGCCAATAAACTGAGAAGGCAAATGCAAGGATATATAAATCTTGTCTAGGGACAGTGCCAGCTTTCCTGCTCCTCCAAAAAGGGATAGTTAAATTCTGTGTTCCCCTCTGGTGTTAGATTGGGATAAAAGTAAAAGTACAAATGGTCAGAGGCATATATTATACAGCTAATGGTCTGTGAGAATAAGCCAAGCACATGAATAAACCTTGTAATGTCAAATAAAGGACCAAACTCTTTGTTAGATGGCAAGACTACTTGATATAACATTCTGCCATTCAATATTTGCTGTCATACACATCCTGCCCAGACCACCACTAATAGGCACTTATTGATTGCAATGCTGATATTTGACTATAATGGGAAGTTAAAAACATTCTGGCTGGACTTTTTAGATACACTGCAACTTCTCTCCAGTACACACAAACTCAATCATTTTCATCATGAACAATCACTATTCTGTTTAGTTAGTTACTTTATTGAATGTACATACCTTGGATATCTGGCAGTTTTTAAATATTCCAGCTTAATATGCACACATTGACTGTACTTTAGCAAAACCAGAATAATGACTGTTTAATTTGAACATATGCCAATAGTAGCTTTAATATGCATTCAAAGGCAGTCTCTGTAGAATTTATCTTCTCAGTTCAGTGCTCTCAGAAGAAAATGTGCAACACACTGCACTATGCCCACATATGTCTCAACTTCTTTATCTCAAGAATCAAGGGAAAAGCCAAAAAGAAAGACCAAGATCAGTGACAGTAATTACCTTTATATAGTTAGAAACTTACTAAAATAAAAGGCTTAGTATTAGAAAACTTTCCTGAATGCTAAATCTAAAACTTAAATATCTGTCATCATTATTTAGTGACTACAGTCCTCATCAATTTGCCAGCAAAACCATAAACTTTATGAGGAAAACACCAAAATATGACAAAACAAAATACAGACATTTTGCCAAATCTGTGACAGTTGAAAACCCATTTGCCTCCCCTGCCATAAACAAACTTTACAACAAAAGGAAGAAACTGTTGCAGAAAAAAGGAAAATCCCAGGATGCAAAAAACTACCTTACCAGCCTCAGTAAGAAACTGAGATCCCTCATAAAATCCTCCAAAGCTAGTTACGAAAATAAAATTGCCAAAGACTCCAAAGACAAGGCACTCTATAACTATGTCAAGAATCTAAATGGCAATGCTCAGATCTGCTCTGAGCTAAAACAGAATGACATTAAATGTACTGATCCCAAGGATATTGCCAATATCCTGGCAGATCGATTCAGTGCCAACTTCACCCCCCTCTCACCCCCTAAATGGCCCATTTCAATACCGGAAGATTGCCAAATTCCGGTAATAATGGCCACACAGGTAAAAAACGCACTCACCAAAGCTAAGAATACAGCATCCATGGGACCAGATGACATCCCGGGCTGTGTACTACATGAACTACAATATGAACTGGCACATCACCTAAGTGTCATGTTTAATCATAGCCTCACCTCAGGTTTCGTGCCCACTGAGTGGTGCACAGCTACAGTTATCCCACTCTACAAGGAGGGATCCACCTTGGATCCCGGAAACTACCGTCCCATCAGTCTGACAAGCCTTATCTGCAAGGCCATGGAGCGTATTATCATGGAACTTATAAACAAAGACATTGGCAACCTTCAAACACTGGACCCCACCCAGTTTGGGTTCGTGAAGGGCCGATCTTGTCTCCTGAACTTGATTGACTTCTTCGAATCAGTCTCCAGAGCCATGGACAAGAGTAAGGTGGTCCACACAGCCTATCTAGACCTTGCCAAGGCCTTTGACACCATCCCCCACTCTGGAATCATAGAAAAACTTACTAAGCTGGGCATTAATCCCTATGTCACCCAATGGGTTGCTAACTGGCTTACTGATAGAACCCACACTGTAAAAGTAGCCGACTTCAAATCCAGCTCCAGACAAGTGACAAGTGGAGTACCTCAGGGTTCAGTCCTGGGACCGCTCTTGTTTGGCATCTACTTCTCTGAAGTACAGGCCAACACTAAGGGACTCTGGATAACAAAGTTTGCAGATGACTGCAAACTGGGAGCCATTATTGAATCCCCAAATGATGTGGATACTCTACAAAAGGCCTTACAGAAACAGATGCTTGGTGCCAGAGCCATGGGCTCAAGCTCAATGCCAAGAAATGTGTAGTTATCCCCTTTGGGAAAAAACATGTATCCGTGAATTACCATATAGGTGGCAGTACACTAAACACCGAAAGTTTGATAAGAGACTTAGGGACACAGGTGGACAGTGGTCTCACCTTCGATAACCACATTGCCACAACAGTCAGGAAATCCTTCTATGTGGCACACCTCATCACTAAGGGCTTTTCATCCAGAAAAAAGGAGGTCATTGTCCCACTGTACTCATCCCTCATTAGACCCGTTATAGAATACAATGCCCCATTTGGTATGTACCTCTCAAGACATCTGCAACAACTGGAAAGGCCACAGAAATACCTCACTAAAAGAATCACAGGCCTAAAGCAGATGCCCTACATTGAAAGCCTTAAAAAACTCCAGCTATACTCTGTCACATATCGTCTACTCAGAGGAAATCTTTGCTTAACATACAAGGCCATGTCAAACCCAGAACTGTTGGACATGCTACACTTAAAGAAATCCCAATCCCTCCGAGCCACATGCCCCAGGGATCTAAATCTTGTCATCACAATAAACAAAACATGTTGGAGGGATAGGTTCCTGACCCAGAGACTCCCCAGTCTCTGGAATAGATTGCCCATACATGTCAAACAGAGTGTCTCTTTGGTCCTCTTCAAGAGGAACCTTGACAATTGGATGGGACAAAGGAAATTCACCCCGGGGATCACGTCAGTCTCCCTGCTAGACAGGGGTCCAGGGAAGTAAATAGTGTGGGAAGAAATAGCCAGGGAATTGTTATGGCTAGGCTTGTATAGGCCCTAGTGCTGATAGCCTAGTACCAACCTATGAACCTATTGGGCACCCAGACATGACCATCAAATACAGCCACTTGCATGGCTGCGACTCTTCACATCATATCATTTAGTGTAATCAAATGAATGCATGAATACATACACACACACATTAGATATATATATATATATATATATATATATATATATATATATATATATATATATATATATATATATATATATATATATATATATATTATTGCTACACAGGAATTTATTTTTCTCAGCTCACTGCTGTTAAACTACAGCCTGCAAAACACTGCACCCCCTTCCCCCAAATACTTTTCAACATAATAGTTCAAGAATCAAGTAGAAAGTTAAATAATATCTAGGGACAATGGACCAAAATCAGGGACTGATATTTCCTTTATATACTTAGAAAGCTGCTAGAATAACAGACTTTGCATTAGCATGCCTTTTCTGAGGGCTGTTAGTGACTGCAAAAAAATCACTGATTTGACAGAGCACTACACTTCTTGTAAGAAAACAATTCACAATATGAGTCAAAAATCAAAAACAATATAGAACTTATACCCCCAACACACTCATGCACACAACCTAGCCACAGAACAGTACTGTGCTCCTTATGTGCTCTTAAGGGAAATTTTGCTTGGGACAGAGAGCTGCATCTGGAAATACTGTGTGTCTCTATCTTTCTTCCAAGTGAACATCCCTCAATGGTGTCAGTGGGGAGGGTTGAGGCTCCTTGATTTCTGGCCCAGAGTAGGGATGTGACAGGAACCATCTGCCTATCAAAGTACAAAAAAATGCGGACATTGACTAGTTAAAGCTGAACTCAAGTAGTACCTTTAGAATGAAACCAAATTTTAATGTTACCAAGATAAAGTGTGACAGACTATAATCATTCTGAATTATACTTAATCAGAATCCTTGAGTAATCCCTTATTGAAATTATGATAGTAGAAATTCCTCTGAATAAGCTATTTATCTAAACGGAAATGAACTTTTTGTATTGCTTCTTCTTCTGCACTTCTGTTTGCAGAATTTTCTTGTTTTATACTTTTTCTTTGGCTTTCTTACTTGCAAGTTCCTACTTACTTGCCTGTAAATTCCTATGTACTTACTTGGTTAGTTGTATCTCACCTTTTTGTACTAATTTGAGCCCATATTATCGCTGGAAAGGGTCAACTGACCAGCCCATCAACTTGGATAACAGAAGTAAATACATTACATTAATGTTTTAATTTGATGAAATGTATTGTAACCATTTGTTTTCTCAATGAAACATAAAATACTTGGCCATAGGTATTTATATGTGCTCTCTCACTGTCTCTCATATATATATATATATATATATACACACACACACACACACACACACACACACACACACACACACACACACACACACACACAAGTGCTGTGACTCTTCACTTCATATCATTTACTGTAATCGAATGGATATATATATATATATATATATATATATATATATATATATATAGAGAGAGAGAGAGAGATTTATATTTATATACATTATTGCTACACATTAATTTATTTTTCTCAGCTCACTGCTTTTAAAATACTGTATGCAAAACACTGCACCCCCTTCTCCCAAATACCTCTGAACATAATAGTTCAAGAATCAAGTAGAAAGCTAAATAATATCTAAGGACAAAGGACCAAAATCAGTGACTGATATTTCCTTTATATACTTAGAAAGCTGCTAGAATAACAGGCTTTGCATTAGCATACGTTTTCTGAAGACTGTTAGCGACTGCAAAAAATCACTGATTTGACAGAGCAATACACTTCTTGTAAGAAAACAATTCACAATATAAGTCAAAAATCAGAAAAAAATATAGAACTTCTATACCCCCAGTACACTCATGCACACAACACAGCTCCGGGATGGGAGTATGTTCCCTTTGTGCTCTTAAGGGAAAGTTTGCTTGGGACAGAGAGCTGTATCTAGAAATAGTGTGTGTCTCAATCTTTATTCCAAGTGAACATCCCTCACTGGTGTCTGTGATGAGGATTGAGGCTTATTGATTACTGGCCCAGAGCAGGGATGTCACAGGAACCATCTGCCTATCAAAGTACAAAAAATGCAGACATTGACTAGCTAAAGCTGAACCCAAGTAGTACCTTTAGAATGAAACCAATTTTAATATTACCAAGATAAAGTCTGATAGAATATAATCATTCTGAATTATACTTAATCAGAATCCTTGAGTAATCTCTTATTGAAATTATGATAGTAGAAATTCTTCTGAATAAGCTATTTATCTAAATTGAAATGAATTTTTGCATTACTTCTTCTGCACTTCTGTTTGCAGACTTTTCTTGTTTTATACTTTTTCTTTGGCTTTCTTACTTGCAAGTTCCTACTTACTTGCCTGTAAATTCCTATGTACTTACTTGGTTAGTTGTATCTCACCTTTTTGTACTCATTTGAGCCTGGATTATGGTTGGAAAGGGTCAGCTGACCAGCCCATCAGCTTGTATAACACATGTAAATACATTCCATTAATGTTTTAATTTGATGAAATATATCTCAACCATTTGTTTTCTTAATGAAACAAAATACTCTGGCATAGGCATTTATATGTGATCTCTCTCTCTGTCTCTCTCATACACATACACACACAAACACACACACACACACACACACACACACACACACACACACACACACACACACACACACACTTTACCAATGTTGTGATATTAAAATGCATGATTATTATTAACATGCCCTACTTGCTTTCCTCTGTGTTTCATGGTGGGCAGAGCAGAGCCATATGGCTATGGCTTAACTCTACCATGCTTAGGGTAGGACAATGGATAGCCATGTGTTGGAGTAACCCTGGTTAAGGTAAGTGCATGTTGCTTACACCTCTCATATGAGGACTAAAGACTAAGTGACCCACTGTAAGATGACTATTTAACATTTGTAGCAGTAACACATGAGCACTTATTTATTTAATGTTGCAGCCATGCCCCAAGATGATCCTGCCCCACTGCACTCCAGTTATCCCCATGCATTTAGTTACTTCCTGCCAAACCCTGTGTTTTGAAGCCCTAGTTGCCCTGCCATCAGTGAATAAATAAGTGTATATTTTGCTGGCTCTTCAGAAAATTTTATTGACTTGTCCCTGCAACTTTTCTTCCCAGATTTCTGTAGCTGGTAGGTAAGAGTAGGTTTGTTACTTTGTCTGTTTATTTATTTGTGTGGGTTGGTGAAATTAACCACTTGGGCTCTTATTCCATGATAATTTCACATTTAAATGAGTAAAACAAAATGACATAATTGCGAATTACACAGAAGTTACAAAATGTAGTATTATGTTGCAGAATAATTTGGTTAGTGTGAAGGAATCATCAACATTTTGACAAATAAAATGCTAAGCATACTGCACCTAAAGGATTAGATAAACTGCTAAACTAAGCTAAGACTCAGGGTGTTTGCTTAATGAATTAAGTAATTGCTTCAACACGTGCATGTAGTTTCCTTACTATTTATTTTAGGTACTGTTTATTCAGTCTAAGTACAACTGTAATGTTTTTTCTCCAGAAGAGAATTCTACCATGGAGTACCAAGAATTAAGATATCCCTGGCCTGACACTGTTATTGTCAGACAGAGACCTGTCAGAGAACTATGCAGTCATTTCCACTTATTAAACCACAGAATTAACTTGAGTCCATTCACAAGCCAGAAGGGGGGGGTCTCTGTCAGTGGTTATTTCCTCTCTTGGCTCCTCCTCAGACCTAAGTATTATGGCTAGTAAATGTTGATACTTTTCTGAATGATATGTTCATTTCTAAACTTGGTCCAACCCTTCTATTCAATTTGTACAGGACTCTGTTATATTTCATTTTATTTGTACATTTATAGTTTCTTGGTTATGCCTTGAAACAAACAGTTTGAGCCTAAGGATACTCAAATGGGTAACAGTAGTAAAGAAAGAAGAAGCAATTAAATAAGAGCAAAAGTTTTCTCAGTACATGTTGCAAAAAAAAAAAAGAAACATGCAAAGGAAGGTAAAACAGAACACAGCAGAATGCATCCTACATACAGAGTGTACTGCCAGTTCAAAAGTCACCTGGGCACTTCATAAATCGATACAACAGTTGGAATGGAAAAGTGATAAACCCTAATTTCCATGAAAATAGAATCCTAAGAAGCCATCTCCCACTCTTTCATATCACATTTGTGTGGAAAAATACTGATACAACTATAATGATGGATAGAAATAATGTTCTGTAGGTATAAGTGTGAAGAGTTGATATAGAGTGATACACAGGATTGCAAACAAACAGTGATGCATTATTTCCCTTTGTTACCTTTGCAGTTAGCACTCACCTGGAACAGGATCTCAATCCATGTGAAAAAGAGCGTCTGCCTAACCCAGTTCAAGTATAACTTGGACAATCTGATAGGGAACATGAAATTCATCCCTAGCTTGGTAGTATGAAAAGAGACATTGAGGAGCTCTCTGATTATGTAGCCCAGGCAGGTATGACCCTGACCTTGAGCAGTATCCTACCTTCACCAAGAATGATGCCACAATACAGAGATAAGATGATCAGCTTTAACAATTGGCTTAAACACTGGTGTCATTCAAAGGGGATCCAGTGTCTGTCTGCCTGGGATGACATGCTGGACAAGCCACGCTGCTTCGCAAGGGACGGCTTGCACCTGTCACCCCTGGGATTCTGGATATTGGCAAAGGCTCTTGCCACCCCCATAGTGCCTTTTTAGGCAAGGCTCAAATTCTAAACCTACCACCCTAGAACACAAAAAGGAAAAAACTAAGGGTAATGCTGCTCAATGCCAGAAGTCTAAATCTCAAAATGCACGCACTCGAGGCCCTTCTCAGTATGGAGAACATCGATGTCTGTGCTGTGACAGAAACCTGGTTCAAGGCTCCTGAGAGCACCCCAGCGCTATCAGGTTTTACCTCATATCATGCGTTCCGGCCCCAAAATCCGGACAATACCAAGAAAGGAGGGGGGGTATCCATATTCATCAAGGACACCCACACCTCAAGACTGGTGGCAACGCACGATGCATCGGAGACCATCCAGGTGCAATTAACCATAGGCAATACTGCTCTGCAAATTGTAGCATGTTACAGGCCACAAACTCAGGAACCTCACATGGCCTTCCTGAAAACACTAGAGGGGATAAATGTATCACCAAACACCATCATACTAGGTGACTTCAATTACCCTAATATAGACTGGGAACACTACTCAAGCCCAAACACCCTAGCCCAAAAGTTCCTGGAATTCATAAACCCAAATGCCATGGAACAACTAGTCACCATCCCCACAAGAGGAGATAACATACTTGATCTCATCATCACGAACATGGGAGCACAATGTTCAACACCGGAGGTGTACCCCTCACTGGTGAGATCAGACCACAAACTAATCTCGCTGGAGGTCCTCATCCCACCCCACCTGAAATAAAAAGACCACAGTAAAGAACTTCTCAAAAGCCGACTTCACACTTCTAAAGACTAGTGTGGTCTCCTTTAAGGCCCCGAGCCGGGCGGAAAACAGTACTCAAGCCGCTGAATCACTTACAAATGCCTTCTACCAGCACCTGCAGGACTGCATGGATAAGGCAATCCCAAGCAAAACAAAGACTCTTTGTACCAAAGGCAAGCGTCCAGTCTGGTGGACCCCAGCCATAAACAAACTCTACAACAAAAGGAGGAAGCTACTACAAGATAGAGCAAAATCCTTAAAAGGTAAGACACCCTTGATCACTATAAGTAAAAAACTAAGAGCTCTCATAAAATCATCCAAAGCAAATTTCGAGAGAAAAATAGCTAAAGACTCAAAAGACAATCATAAGGCCTTCTTTAGCTATGTTAGAAACCTGGGAGGAAACTCCCAGATATGCTCAGAGCTAGTTCAAAATGATGTGAAGATTACTGATCCTACAGACATTGCCAACATACTGGCTGACAGGTTCAGTGCAAACTCCCCCCCCCCCAAAAGGAGAGATATCTATACCAAACGATTGCAGCCCCCAAACATCTCCAGCGCCCAAGTGAGAACTGCTCTCTCCAAAGCAAAAACACAGCATCCATGGGACCTGATGGTGTCCCCGGCTGTGTGCTCCATGATCTCAATGAGGAATTAAACCCACAGCTAGGACAGCTGTTTAATCAAAGTCTTACCTCTGGATACGTACCCAGGAGTGGCACACTGCAACTGTGGTACCACTTCACAAAGGCGGTGCCTCCACCGACCCTGGAAATTACCGCCCATTAGCTTGACAAGCCTTATCTGCAAAGCCATGGAGAGGATCATAATGGACCTCATAAATAAAGACATAGGGAATTTGCAGACTTTGGATCCAACCCAGTTTGGCTTTGTCAAAGGCAGATCATGCCTTTTAAACTTGGTTGACTTTTTGAAACAGTCACCAAAGCCATTGATGAGGGAAAGGCAGTCCATACAGCCTACCTCGATCTGGCTAAGGCCTTCGATACAATACCCCACTCGGGTATCATTGAAAAACTCATCAGCTTAAATGTCAACCCATACATCACAAGATGGGTTGCAAACTGGCTGAGTGACAGAACCCACAGGGTCAGAGTTGCTGGCGCCATGTCAGACTCAAAGCCTGTCACAAGTGGTGTCCCACAGGGCTCAGTCCTGGGCCCACTCTTGTTTGGCATCTACTTTTCCGAAGTACAAGCAAACACAGGAGGGTTATGGCTGACAAAGTTTGCAGATGACTGCAAACTGGGCCATAGTAGAAAACACATCTGACACAGATATCCTTCAGAAGGGTCTCACAGAAACGGATAACTGGTGCCAGAGCCACGGCCTAAAGTTAAATGCCAAAAATGCATAGTCATACCCTTCGGGAAAAACAAGGTTACCCCTAGCTACCAAATAGGTGGCAATCCACTGAGCACAGAAGAAGTTATCAGGGACCTGGGGACCCAGGTTGATAGTAGTCTGTCATTCGACACCCATGTAGCTAAAGTAGTTAGGAAGACCTTCTACATTGCCCACCTTATCATGAAGGGATTCTCATCTAGATCAAGGGAGGTCATAGTCTCCCTTTACTCATCACTCATCAGACCAATGATTGAGTACAATGCCCCATTCGCAATGTATCTGATCCGACACTTGCTGCAGCTGGAGGGGCCACAAAAGTTCCTCACCAAAAGGATAAAGGGTCTCAAAATCTGTCCTATGCTGCCCGACTGAAAGAACTCCAGCTCTATTCAGTCGCCACCGCTTGCTCAGAGGTGACCTTTGCCTAGCATACAAGGCCATGTCAAACCCAGATTTGATGAATATGCTTCACCTCAAAAAATCTAGATCCATCAGAGCCACAAGGGCGGGAGTCTTAAACCTTGACATGGCTATTAATAGGACGTGCTGGAGGGATAGATTCATCACCCAAAGACTCCCTATGCTGTGGAACAAAATCCCGGTACATGTGAGGCAGAGCACCTCGCTGGCCTTGTTCAAGAGAAATCTTGACCAATGGATGGGAGATCGCAGATATACCCCAGGGATTACCTCAGTGTCACTGCTCGACAGAGGCACAGCAAAATAATGGGTATAGTTCCCCATACTAAAGGGGTGGTGTAAGCCACAAAACGATGGGCTAGGCTTGTAAATGCCCTCGGGCAGATAGCCTAGTATGAACCTATGAACCTATGAACCTATGTCTCTAATGGACACAGGCAACCTGTAAATCAGGAGTGTCCAACCCGCGGCCCACGGGCCGCATGCGGCCCTCAGAGCTCTTCCATGCGGCCCGCGACCCTTAAATTTAAATTTAATTTCAATTTAACTTTTTTTCCGTGTGTTTACACATCCGCGTACTTTTGCTGTTCTGCGCATGCGCCAACTTTCGTTTTTTCACGTTTTTTCATACCAGCGTCTTTCCGCTGGTATGCGCATGCGCGAAAACACCGTTCGTTCGTTTTTTACAGTTCTGGTAAAGCTGAAGGAAGGAGCGAGATCGTGGAGAGAGGATTTATTTTATTTCGGAGTACACACTGACTACAGTTACACTACAACATAGCAAAAGGTAAGGTAAGTAATTTTGTGAGTTTAAACACTACATCACTTATGTAACGAGTGCATTTGATGTGTAGTAGAGTATCAAACATATTGTCTTTGAAGTTTAAGTTATGTAGGTAGTTTATAGGAATTTATATGAAACCATTTCAAAAGTTTAGGACAGAGCTAAGAACAAGAAGCCCGTAAAGGCATTTTATTTTTCCATCAGTTAAACATAAAATTAAAAATGCATTTCCTTTATATATGTGCTTTTGTGTGTGTGTTGAACAACAAATAGCTTGACACTGCTATAAAATCTCTTTATGCACTTACTGAATAGCGAATGGAAAAATTATTAGACTTTTTCTTCTATCAAGCATAACATAATGACCTTAACAGAAGCATGGCCCAAGCCTTTGCTACTATATATCATTAGGCTATTATCTGACCTTACCTACATGTTTATATCCTTTCAACAATATTCATATTTTAAAAGACATCTGCAATATTGCTTTCTGTTAACTGAAATTACTTAATGTTTTAAGTAGCCATTTATGGGTTGTATAGTTTTATGTGGCTTATTTATATGAAAAAATAAAACAGAACTTTACAATGCAAGGACAGCACATACTGAAACTGAAATATTTTGTTTATCAAATTGTCCTTTATTATGATTCTGGTTGATGGTGTTTTGGAATGCTACTAGGGCAGATTCAGTGCAATGGGTTGGTGTAAAGCTGTGTTGTATTAAGAATAACATATTCCTTTCTGTTAAAAAGTGATGATCTGTTTACATATGCATCTTTCTGCAACCTTTGCAAGTAATGATAATGTAGCAATGGGGAAATTTGATAATTTGAGTCATGTTCCTTCTTGTGAATGGGGATAACATGAATGTTTATATATCGTTTATGGATGTATGAGTCAGTTATAAAGTGATTCATAAGAATCTCATAAGATTTGCTATATAAACAGCTTTTTATTAGAGAACTCGCACTAAGAAATTATCTGGAGCTATTGAGCTTAATTTTAATGTTGGAATAGTTTCTTAACTGTTGATGGAGATACTGGCTGAAGTGAGAAAAGTTCTGCATTTTTTTTGTTTGTAAGAGGACTTAGTAAGTCGTTGTTCTGTTGAATGTGATGCATTTTGCTTGGAGGAGTTATTTGAAGGCCTTATCTAGGTGCTGTTTTTTAAGGAGGAAGGTTGTAACTGCATTAAATTTGTGCTTGTTAAACTCTCGGAAAATGTCATAGTTACTGTCAATAGAGGGGGGATTTGATTGGGATTTTTTTTCTGGATTTAGCTAGTGCTTTCTTTCAGTCCAAAATTGTTTAGGGATTTTTGTTATATAATTTTTGAAAGTTGTAATAGTAATTTTTCTTATCATTTGCAAATCTGTAAAAGCAACAAATGAAAATATTTTTTAAAAAAATTACAGATCTCATCCATACTGTTCTTCATTTCTAATTCATAAAGGAGTAGGAGATTACAATATTCTTCCTGTGTTTGTCTGGTTACAGAGATTAAAATAAATTTTCTCAGAGACACAAAATATTACAAATGAGAAAAGTAGACCATGACAATAAATGCAAAATGAAAAATATATTAACAAGAGCAGAATCTCTGTTGAACACACATTCAGATTTAGGAAGATAAGCCTAATGAAAATGTTAAATTACAACAAACTTTTGTGACTCACTGTTATCAAGACTTGTAGCAAACTGTGAAAATAAAAAGTCCATAAATTCTATGACTGGATAGTATTCATATCTAATGAACTTTGAAATGTTTATTATATGTATTTAATCCTGATTTACCTCACATGGCAGTAGTACAGGTAGAATGAGATATTGAATTTTAGGGCAAATATTATGCATTTATTAATTTATTTATTGTTCAAATTCACCTACAATACAGCCAGTGGGCCGACTTTGTATTAGTCCGCATAAACCTGGGGTCTTTTGCTCTTTAGTTTATGATGCGTTGTGTTTTTTTTTTTTTTTTGCTCTTCAGTTTATGTGAGAGACCCTTTTTTTTTGAAGTTTGCTCCCAGACCATTTCTGTTGACTCAATGCGGCCCTTGCAACTGAAAAGGTTGGACACCCCTGCTGTAAATGGTTCTTCTCATTGGCCCCTGCGTGTAAATGGTTCATCTCCCTGGCCCCTGCTTGTAAATGTTTCATGTCCCAAGCCCCTGCTTACACTTATCAAGAGTACCACAGCTTGTCAGAGATTTGGGATGCATGGCTAGGCTTAAAAAGGCCCTTGTGGTCGTTAGCCTGGTAAACACATATGAACCTATGAACCATATGAGGCATCTTTGTCTTGATTTTTTCAATAACGCATTGACCATACTGAGTCCAGTTAGCAAAAACATGACTATAAACCAACCACAAAGTACAAAAATGAAATGAACCAGCAAGCTGAAGGAATGAATACTTTGATATTGCACCAATCCACACACTTTATTACATAAAATAAAAAATAAAAGCACAGTAATCCGTAAGCGCTTTCATTTATAGGTTCCTAGGTAGGTACTAGGCTATTGGCCCTAGGGCCTATATAAGCCTAGCCAAGTGGTACCCTGGCTTTTGCCACCCAAGAAAATTATTTTCCTGTGCCCCTGTCAAGCAGAGCCACAGAAGTGATCCCCGGGGTGAATTTCCTATCTCCCATCCAATCATCAAGATTTTTCTTGAAGAGTGCTAATGAGGAGCTTTGTTTGATATAGATAGGTAGTTTGTTCCAAAGTATGGGAAGTCTCTGAGACAGGAATCTATCCCTCCAGCATGTTCTGTTTTTTGTGGTGACAAGGTTTAGGTCCCTAGATTGTGTAGCTTAGAGGGACAGGGATTTCTTTAAGTGGAGCATGTCCAACAGCTCTGGGTTTGACATAGCTTTGTATGTTAGGCAGAGATTGCCTCTGAGTAGGTGATATGTGAAAGAGTAAAGCTGGAGTTTTTTGAGACGGTCTGTGTAGGGCATCTGTTTGAGGCTGGTAATCCTCTTTGTGAGGTATTTCTGTGGCCTTTCCAGTTGTTGTAGATGTCTTGGGAGGTACATACCAAAAGGGGCGTTGTACTCTATAATGGGTCTAATGAGTGACAAGTAGAGGGGAACAATGACCTCTTTTTATCTAGATGAGAAACCTTTTGTGATGAGGTGTGCCACGTAGAAGGATTTCCTGACTACTGTGGCGATGTGATTATCAAAAGAGAGACTATTGTCCACCAGTATCCCAAGGTCTCATCACACTTTCGGTGTTAAGCAGACTACCGCCTATGTGGTAGTTCATGAGTACAGAGTTTTTACCAAAAGGGATGACAATGCACTTTTTGGCATTGAGCCTGAGGTCATGGCTTTGACACCAGGCATCTGTCTCAATGAGGCCCTTTTGTAGAATGTCTATATCATTAGGAGTTTTGATTATGGCTCCTAGTTTGCAGTCATCTGTGAACTTTGTTAGCCAAAGACCTTCTGTGTTAGCCTGTACTTCAGAGAAGTAGATACCAAACAGGAGAGGACCTAGGACTGAGCCCTGTGGTACTCCACTTGTCACTGGCCTGAAGTTGGATTTAGAGTCTGCTACTTTCACAGTGTGGGTTCTGTCAGTGAGCCATTTGGCAACCCATCTTGTGACATAGGGATTGATACTTGGTTTAGTGAGTTTATCTATAATTCCAGAGTAGAGGATGGTGGCAAAAGCCTTGGTGAGATCTAGATAGGCTGTGTGAACCACCTTACCCTTATCTACGGCTTTGGTGACCGCTTCAAAGAAGTCTATCAAGTTTAGGAGATATGATCTGCCTTTTACAAACCCGAACTGGGTAGGGTCCAGAGTTTGGAGATTACCAATGTCATTGTTTATAAGTTCCATGATGATATGTTCCATAGCCTTGCAGACCAGGCTCATCAGGCTAATGGGGTGGTAGTTCCCGGGGTCCATGGTGGCTCCCCCTTTGTGGAGTGGGATAACCATTGCCGTGCACCATTCAGTGGGCACAAAGCCTGAGGTGAGGCTACGATTGAACATGGTACTTAGGTGGGGTGCCGGTTCATTCTGTAGTTCATGTAGAACGCAGCCTGGGATGTTGTCAGGTCCCATGAATGCTGTGTTCTTGGCTTTGGAGAGTGTGCTATTTACCTGTGCAGTCATGATTACAGGAACTTTGCATTCTTCCGGTATAGAGATGGGCCCTTTAGGGGATGAAAGAGGGGTAAAGTTAGCACTGAACCTATCTGCCAGGATGTTGGCAATATCAGTTGGTTCTGTATATTTAGTGCCATTGTGGTGTAACTCAGAGCAGATCTGAGTGTTGCCATTGGGATTCTTGACATAGCTATCGAATGCTTTGTGGTTGCCTTTAGAATCAGTGGCAATTTTGTTTTCATAACTAGCTTTGGAGGATTTTATGAGGGATCTCAGCTTCTTACTGAGGCTGACCACAGAGTTCCTCCAATATGGACAATGCTGCACTACCAACACTACTTAGGTAGAAAAAACAACTGCAGGAGTGTGTGTGTGTGTGTGTGTGTGTGTGTGTGTGTGTGTGTGTGTGTGTGTGTGTGTGTGTGTGTGTGTGTGTGTGTATCTGTGTGTGTGTGTGTGTGTGTGTGTGTGTGTGTGTGTGTGTGTGTGTGTGTGTGTGTGTGTGTGTGTGTCTGTGTGTGTGTGTGTGTCTGTGTGTGTAAATCAGAACAAACAAACCCAGCCAGATGCTTAATTGTAGAAAATTTCTAGTTAATATCTCACACACTGTGAAACTAGCTAGCAAAGTATATGCAGACAATAAAAGTGCTCTAAATAACTCAGAAATAAGCAAAAACAGGATAGTTAATGTTATATATCACAGATTAGTTGGCTCAGAGCCCTTCCTCTGACTTCCTCTGATTTGCTCAGTGTGAAATGACAGAAACATCACAAGTTAACTTCTTAAGTAACAAAACTGAAACCTGAAACAACTTTAGCTCTGTTAAACTTCCGCAGACAGTTTTAAAACCATGACATCACTTCCTTTTATACCCATATAAATTATTTAATTAAAAACCTTATTAATTAATGATGCACACTATCCTGCTTAATACAACATACTAAACAACATTTTAACTAAAATGCAAATAAAAATAAAAACAGATGCCTAAAGTTAATGTGCTTATGAATAACACTCTTATTAAAGGGATTTTCAGAACATGTGTATAATGTACTTTAACATATATGTGCTAACAATTATTAAAATCACAATTTAAAGATAAATAAATACTACATATGATATCATAAACTGATAAAATTTAAAAAATGTTTCAATAAATATATCTGTATATGAATGAATATATATAAAAAACATGGAGAAAAAAATATAAAACAATATATATGTATATGTATATATTCATATGTGTGTGTGTGTGTATATATATATATATATATATATATATATATATATATATATATATTCATATGTGTGTGTGTGTGTATATATATATATATATATATATATATATATATATATATGGGTCTACCTGAGTTAGTCGAAACGCCAGAAGACCGACAAGCGAATCGCGAGGCCCAGAAGATCGACAAATCAGAAGACCAACGCGACGGATGAAAACACCGACGCTGAGGATGCCGACATGGGAAAAGGCTGTGTAAGTATGCGGTAGTGACGAACGTTTGGGTGCGAGTAAGGTAAGTGTGGATATTGACGGTGTGTGGGGATAGGGGTGGGTTAAGTGAGTAAGGGTTAGGGAGTGGGTCAGGTAAGTGTGCGGTAGTGATTGTGTTTGGGTTAGGGTCGGGTTAAGTGAGTTAGGGTTAGGGAGCGGGTCAGGTAAGTGTGCGGTAGTGATTGTGTTTGGGTTAGGGGCGGGTTAAGTGAGTTAGGGTTAGGGCGTGTCAGGTAAGTGTCGGTAGTGATTGTGTTTGGGTTAGGGGGTTAAGTGAGTTAGGGTTAGGGCGCGGGTTAGCTGAGTATGCGATAGTGACGGACCTTAGGGTTAGGGTTTGGGTTAGGGTTGTAGATAGTTGTGTATGTGAGGTTTAGTGTGGGTTTATAGGGATTTTGGTGTGCTTGTGTTGTGTGTGCGGTTTTTGGACTGGGAATGTGTTTTGTTTGTTGATTGTTGTGATTGTGGTGTGTGCAGTGTATGAGGTTTCGTGTTTGTGTACCGTCGGTTATTTCGTTGTCGGGCATGTGGGGTTTCGTGTTTTTGCACTGTCGGTTATGTGGTTTTGGTGATTGCGTTGTCGGTCTTCTGGCGTGTCGATTATGTCAGGTAGAACCATATATATATATTTATATATATATATATATATATATATATATATATATATATGCATAGCTTTTTTCAGAATGTATAGTATACTGAGTCCAATTAGACTAGCAGTGTTAGTCCATAGCTCCATTATCTGTGTTTTTCTTTGCATCACTTTCATTGTTCATCACGAGCAGTCACCACCCTCATACTTACACACCGCCATTCCAATAAATAACGAACTGGAGTAATTAAAACAATAATCATGGGTACTTATCTTTATTTTACTTTTTAAAAATGCTGCAATATTTTTTTTTAATGTTTATAGATTCATACTAGACTAACTGCCCTTGTGGGCCATTTTAAACCTAGCCAATTACCTCATGTGAGAATCAAACCCTGTACCTTGTGTCTGTAAGGCAAACACATTAACCATTATGCAAACTTCCCACCCACACTTAAGACCAATGTGTGTACAGATATGAGATGCATGCCCACTTTCAGGAAGTCCCATGTGTGTGTGTGTGTGTGTGTGTGTGTGTGTGTGTGTGTGTGTGTGTGTGTGTGTGTGTGTGTGTGTGTGATGGTCATCTTGGGGGTTTATTTCTGTGTATGTGCCTACAGGGATACAGCTGCAGCATGTGTGCCAGCACTTCTTCCTGCCATATTGGACAGGTCTGAGTCATGAATGGAAGAGGTTCAGGTTTGGCATGGACACCATCACTCATGAGAACTATCTCTGCCAGGAACTGCAGTGGTAGTTTCATGAACCTGGCTAAAAGTTAGAGTGCTAACTAAAAGTGATTGTTGTCTGCTGGATGAGCTGTCATCATGACCATGGCCTTGACTACATGGACAACTTTGCTTGAGTATAAACACATCCAGAAATGATGCAGCAGTGAACTGCTACTACTATGGGAGAGGGATCTAACACAACCTTTACCACTTCATCTGACATCTGATGATGTACTGGCAGACCTGCATTGTGGATTTTACCCGACCCCAAGAAATGGCTCAGAATAGACATTGCACAGTCCAATGTGTCATTCATCCTCTTAAAAGAGTCACACACATGGTTCACACAGTCTCGTATGTCAGCATGCACAACATACAGTACTTTCATAATGTCTTATGCTCAAGATGATATTTTGCAAAGGATTTTCCACACATCCTTTTTCTTAGGTTTGTGCAGAAATCAAATTGCTTAGAATCCAAGTGTATATATTATTATAAGCTCTTCATGCATTAATATCAACTCCTAGTCATGTCTGATGTGCTTCCATACCAGGGGCGGGGACAACCAAGTAAGCTAAACATACTTTATTGTGAAATTCTTACTTGTTAGTTTAAGTGAGGAACAATTTTAATACTTTTGGATGTGTTATTAGTACAGTAAAAAAAAATATGTGTTATATCATTTTAACTGTTCAGTTTAGTAAAGGCGTGCTTCTTTTCAATGAATACAACATTTTAATATAACACTTCATTGGGTGAACAAATCAGATAACATATTATTGGGACACTCTTTTTTATTAATCTACTACAGTTAGAAAATCTAAATGGACAACCATCCCTACCACCTTGGGGGAAAGACATAAATATTGGGCCGGATTCACGAAGGCTTGCACGGAGTCTAAGAGTAGTGTAAGCCAGCAGACAGCCAATATGCCGGCTGAGCGATCCTGCAACAGCCGGTAGGGGCGTGCATGAGAGCTCCTAAAACTACTCTTGCACGGACAGTGTCATATTTTGCAAATTACCTCATTTGCTGCTGCAAGCTATGCAAATGAGGTAATTTTGCGATCCAGGAAACACTAACCTGTCTGTGGAAGAGTAGAGTTATTTGCAGAAATGTATTCCGTTGGTAACGAAGTACCGTTCTGCAAATAGCAAAACAGAGCTATGATATCTCCAAATAAAGGATGCATCCAGTTGAGGAAGCATGCCAATGGCCAAATATAAGGCCATTGGCATTTTGATCGGTTGAAAATTAATAAAAATCAAAATTTTTTTTCCCTGATCTCCAGTGTTTAAGCATAGTGGAGCGCCATGCAAACGTGCGGCGCTTTAAAAACCAGGAAAAAAAAAGCCAAAAATAGGCATTCTTATGAAAAATATTCTTCTACAATGCAGGTGAATGGCAGGCTGAAGACAACATGGCTACTGAGTAGTGGTTGCTAAGGGGGGAAGCTCAGTTCGAGAGATGTAACCAAGCATTAGTAGTCAATCCTATGGAAATGAGGATAAGGATAGTGAATCCCAATTTTCCCTGGCATGTAAGCCATGTCCCTAGAGTGTAAGTGTAGGAGTAGGGGAGTAGTAGAGCAGAAGATAGGTGACATCATGAGGGGGTATATATGAAAGACTGTAAGCTCATTGGAGCAGAGTGGCTTGTGTTTGCTGTGAGTTACTCAGGATTGGAAGAGGCGTGTCTACAGTTGTCTTAACTGAAACCCAGAAACCAAAGGTGTACGCCGTGGATATCACTGAATTTTCTTGCAAACGTGCTTACACCGTGTGCGCGTGTGTAAGTGCCTGTAAAACCGTCTAAGTCTGTGTGCGCATGTGTGCACCCGTGTAAGCCTGTGGAAGCCTGTCTAAGCCTATGTGCGTGGATGTGCACCCGCCTAAGCATGTGTGCGTGCGTTTGCGCTTGTTTGTGCGGCACTGGCCCCTATGAAAACAGAAAGGGAAAAGGAAAGAAAAGAAGTAGTAGGAAGTTAACCAAGGAGAACTAGCAGAGCTGCCAGATGAAATCAATCAGAATCAGCCAATTACACAGGCAGTACACTAGCCCAGCCCAGCACTTAAAACTCTGCAAACAACATTCCTCCATGTGTTTGTCAGAAAAACTGCAACACTGCAGTATACAAAGAGAGTGAAAACTTAAAAAGCTTAACACAGACAAAAAAAATGTTAGGGGCTGCCATTGCTATTATAAGGCAACATGTACAAGATGCTGAGGGTGGTGCCATTGTGAATGCTGCTGAGCAACCCACAGTGAGGAGACGGAGAAGAGTGTACAGACCCAGGGTAACCTACCAGGGGCTACTAGAACCTACGAGAGATGCACTTATATAGCCAAACTGGAAGGAAAGCTCTCTCCGGTCAAGATTGTGCTAGACAGTCAAGAGGAGAAGGCTAACACCTGCATTACACCTCTAACAACTCATAGCCCTTCAAAACCCACACCATCAACACCCACACATAGCAACACTAAACCCAGATATGCAGAGGCCCTTAACATTAACCTGTCCAAGCAACAAGGACCTCCGAACCCGAAATACAAGCAAAAAACAGTCACAACCAAAGTGACACATAGCTCACAGCACCAGTGTGTCACCCAACAACAGCCCCTAAGGCAAGACAATGTACCCAACACTTTAGTCATAGATGACTGTATAGTCAGGCACACTGATGTCCCACTCACCAGGTTGAACAAGGAGAAAATTACAGTCAGCTGCCTGTTGGATGCCAGGATCCGCCATATAATGCATGCACTCAAGTCATTCCATAACAAGTACAAATACGACTCTGTCATTGTCCATGCTGGAGTGAATGACTTGAGACATACCTCACTGGACTACATGAAAAGAGACATGGAAGAGCTGTTGGATCATGTGACCCAGGCAGGTATGACCTTAGCTCTGAGTAGCATCCTGCCTTTGCCCAGAGTGATACCACAGTATAAGGACAAAATGATTGACTTCAACACTTGACTAAGCTTCTGGTGTCATACAAAGGGGATCCAGTATTTGTCTGCCTGGGAAGACATGATCGACAAACCATGATGCTTTGCCAGAGATGGTCTGCACCTGTCACCCCTGGGATTCAGGTTACTTGCTAAAGCTCTTGCCACCCCTATAGTGCCTTTTTTAGGCAAGGTTCAAAGGATAAAGCCACCAGCGTAACAGATACAAGCATGCAAAATCTGAAGGAAATGCTACTCAATGCTAGAAGTCTAAACCTCAAAATGCACTCTCTCGAGGCACTCCTAAAAATGGAGAACATTGATATCTGTGCAGTGACTGAGACCTGGTTCAAGGCTCCAGAGAGCACCCCTGCAATACCAGGCTACAATTCTTACCACACTTTTCGGCCACAAAACCAAGACTGAAACACTAAAGGTGGAGGAGTGTCCATATTCACCAAGGATATTCACACCTCCAGGCTAGTTGCCCAACACAATGCATCTGAAATTCTCTAGGTGCAACTAACACTAGGTAAGACTGCAATCCAAATTGTAGCTTGCTACAGATCCCCCACCATACCCCAAGATTCTCACTACACCTTCCTAAACATACTGGAAAATATTAAGATACAACCAAACACCCTAATACTGGGTGATTTCAACTACCCTGCCATTAATTGTGAAAACTACTCAGGTACCAACTCCTTTTCCCAACGGTTCTTGGATTTTATAAATTCCAACGCCATGAATCAGCTAATCCATTGTCCCACCAGGGGCTCCACTATCCTAGACCTGGTCATTACCATTATGGAAGACAGATGCTCCACACCAGTTGGCACCCCCTCATTGGTCAGGTCTGACCATAAGCAAATCACCCTTGACATCCACATCCCACCCCCACCCCCTAGTAAGGAAACCTCCTTAAAAACCTTCTCCAAAGCCAACTTCATGCTACTGAAGTCAGAAGTGACAAACCTCACAACACCCATGCAGACGGGATCTGGAAGTTCGACTGCAGAATCCTACACTAAGGCACTGTACGAGCACATCTACTCGTGCATGAATCATGCCATCCCAAATAGAACCAAGATGCTCTTCTCCAAAAAAAGGAAGCCAATCTGGTGGTCCCCTGCTATAAACAAACTATACAACAGAAGGAAGAAACTGTTGCAGAAAAGAGGAAAATCCCAGGATGCAAAAAACTCCCTCACCAGCCTCAGTAAGAAGCTGAGATCCCTCATAAAATCCTCAAAAGCTAGTTACGAAAATATAATTGCCAAAGATTCCAAAGACAACCACAAGGCATTCTATAGTTATGTCAGGAATCTAAATGGCAATGCTCAGATCTGCTTTGAGCTACAACAGAATGGCATTAAATATACTGATCCCAAGGATATTGCCAATATCCTGGCAGATCGATTTAGTGCCAACTTCACCCCGCTCTCACTCCCTAAAGGGCTCATCTCAATACCAAAAGATTGCCAAATTCCAATAATCACAGCCACACAGGTAAAAACAGCACTCTCCAAAGCTAAGAATACATCCATGGGACCAGATGACATCCCAGGCTGTGTACTACATGAACTACAAAATTAACTGGCACCTCACCTAAGTGTCCTGTTTAATCATAGCCTCACCTCAGGCTTCATGCCCACTGAGTGGCACACAGCTACAGTTATACCACTCCACAAGGGAGGATTCACCTTGGATCCCGGGAACTACCGTCCCATCAGTCTGACAAGCCTGATCTGCAAGGGCATGGAATGCATTATCATGGAACTTATAAACAAAGATACTGGCAACCTTCAAACACTGGACCCCACCCAGTTTGGGTTTGTGAAGGGTCGATCTTGTCTCCTGAATCTGATTGACTTTTTCAAATCAGTCTCCAGAGCTGTGGATGAGGGTAAGGCAGTCCACGCAGCCTATCTGGACCTCGCCAAGGCCTTCAACACCATCCCCCACTCTGGAATCATAGATAAACTTACTAAGCTGGGCATAAATCCCTACATCACTTTTACAGACTGTAAAAGTAACAAGTGACAAGTGGAGTACCTCAGGGTTCAGTCCTGGGACCACTCTTGTTTGGCATCTACTTCTCTGAAGTACAAGCCAACACTAAGGGACTCTGGCTAACAAAGTTTGCAGATGACTGCAAACTGGGAGCCATTATTGGATCCCCAAATGATGTGGATATTCTACAAAAGGGCCTTACAGAAACAGATGCCTGGTGCCAGAGCCATGGGCTCAAGCTTAATGCCAAGAAATGTATAGTTATCCCCTTTGGAAAAAACACGTACCCATGAACTACCACATAGGTGGCAGGACACTAAACATCGAAAAATGGGATGCCTGTGAAATCCCCATCATATCACCAGTTGGTCTCTGGAAGGTACCTGTTGCTAGTATTCTTAGGCCAACACATACCTTGGTTTCCATTGGAAAACTTATAAACAAAGATATTGGCAATCTTCATACAATGGGACATGAGAGACTTAGGGACACAAGTGGACAGTGGTCTCACTTTCGATAACTACATCGCCACAACAGTCAGGAAATCCTTCTGTGTGGCACACCTCATCACTAAGGGCTTTTCATCCAGAAAAAAAGAGGTCATTGTCCCACTGTACTCATCCCTCATTAGACCCATTATAGAGTATAATGCCCCATTTGGTATGTACCTCACAAGACATCTGCAACAGCTGGAAAGGCCACAGAAATACCTCACTAAAAGAATCACAGACCTAAAGCAGATGCTATATGCTGACCGTCTAAAAAAACTCCAGCTATACTCTGTGGCATATCGTCTACTCAGTGACAATCTCTGCTTAACATACAAGGCCATGTCAAACCCTGAGCTGTTGGACATGCTCCACTTAAAGAAATCCCAATCCCTCACAGCCACATGCTCCATGGATCTAAACCTTATCATCACAATGAACAAAACGCTGGAGGGATAGGTTCCTGACCCAGAGACTCCCCATACTCTGAAATAGACTGCCCATACATGTCAAGCAGAGCGCCTCATTGGCCGTTTTCAAAAGGAACCTTGATGATTGGATGGGAGATAGGAAATTCACCCTGGGGATCATGTCAGTCACCCTGCTAGACAGGAGCCCAGAGAAGTAAATATTGTGGGAAGAAATTTCCAGGGAATTGTTATGGCTAGGCTTGCATAGGCCTTAGGTCCGATAGCCTAGTACCAACCTATGAACATGAGCTGGAGATAGTGGAGCGCTATAGAGTGGACAGAGACCTCCTGCAGCAAATTGTTGAGCTGTGCAGGCCACGCCTCACACACAGAACCAACAGAGGGGAACCCATCCCATTGGAAACCAAGGTATGTGTTGGCCTAAGAATACTAGCAACAGGTACCTTCCAGAGACCAACTGGTGATATGATGGGGATTTCACAGGCATCAGCATCCAGGGTACTGCACCAGTTCCTGAATGCCATATCAGCACATGTCGATGATCATGTATATTTCCCCAATTCCCATGAGGCATTGGCCAGCAATATGCATCTCTTCCAGCAAATAGCAGAATACCCTGAGGTTGTGGGTGCAATTGACTGCATGCACATACACATCAAAGCACCAGCCAGTGAACGGGGTAGGGCCTACATCAACCGCAAGGGCTTCCCCTCCATCAACTGCCAGGTCGTGTGCAATGCCCAGGGCATAATACTGAATGTGTCTGCTGGCTGCCCTGGAAGCTACCACGATTCCCATATCTGGCATCTGATGCAGCTGTACCAGACATTTGCCAAAGGGGACATCCCTGATGGTCACCTAGTGGGGGATGCTGGATACGGACTGGAACCATGGCTGATGACACCCATCAGAAATGCACACACACCTGAACAATAACTCCATAATGAGGGACACGCACAAACACAAAATGTAATCGAGCATGTGTTTGGGATGCTCAAGTCACGGTTCCGGTGCCTGGACATACCTGGTGGAGCCTTGCAGTACTCACCAACTACATGTACCCAAATTGTCATGGTATGTGCCATGCTACAAAATATGATCCTGCAAAAACAGCTGCAGCAGGAACAGCATGGGGCAGGGCTAAACAGACCCCCACTATTGCCAAGGCCATCACAGGCAGGTGACTTGGAGGAGGAACTACCTGAGCCTGCCCCAGTAGGCAGAAGGAGGCGTGCCCAGTATGCCTTGGCAAAGAGGCAACGCATAGCACATACACTGGCTCAGTAGGAACCCTGGAAATGATACCTCTCTCTGACTCGCATATAAAATAAAAGAGATGCCTAACTTGACACTACCTGTTTTCAAACATGTATAGGGAGTGTACTATGTGCATCCGAAATAGGCAGCCCTGCAGCACCACCTGAGGCATGATTGCCATGTTTTAAGCAATATAAAGCAGTGCTAAGCAGCTTTTACCACTATTTTGTATATATAGACAAAATTACTCGCGCTAACTAGCGCAGCATCGGGCAACATTGAGCAATGTTGGGCAAAGTTGAGCAAAGTCAGGTAAACATGCTCATATTTGCTGTACTGTTCCTTAAGCAGTCTGGTCTGACAAGCATGAAAATAAAAAGCAGTGACAGGGCTCAAACCCAGGATACTGTGCACTATAGTCACAGTACTGAACCACTAAGCCATGACAGCATTACACTGGCACAGACACAGCAGGACAATTGTACACTAATGCAAACACAAAGAAATGCTGTATCATGATCCTAAAGAGGCATATGGGTAACCTCCCCCACAGAGCTATGCAGACAGAGAACAGCAGGCCAGGTGGTGTGATGTGGGTTGGGTAGGCTATGAAGTCGCAATCTAATATACGTGACATTGGATGCTAAGACCCGTAGTACAGTAGTATGCCTCAAGTCAGTACGATAGGCAACAGTACAGACTGAAATGGTGTACCTTACATAGCAGTGCAGGCCTAGCAAATGTGTATAAGTGTCAGGTGAACCCCTCATCCTATGTACACCCACAGTAACAATCAGGTGTGCCCCCAGGTAGAAATGTACAAAGAATAGCTGTCCCCCCTGTATGTA
Source organism: Protopterus annectens (assembly GCF_019279795.1). Taxonomy (NCBI): domain Eukaryota; kingdom Metazoa; phylum Chordata; order Ceratodontiformes; family Protopteridae; genus Protopterus; species Protopterus annectens. Next base: position 1,350,894,155 of record NC_056733.1, on the reverse strand, counting down.
GAAATGTTGATAAGTCTATGCAAAGTGTCTCGTAGAAGCCCTGCAGGCACAGCATGATCCCTGTTGAGTTATGACACAAAAGTGAGCCCTGCAGTAAAAATACAACTTGATTTTCCACACACATATAATATAAATGTGCATACCGAGCGTGCTCACACACTTCAACAAATGTAGTAGATTTCATTCAGCAACACACTGAAAGGTCATACTGGGCATTTTCACACACTTCAATAAACGAAGCAAATGTTAGGCAACAACATACTAAAAGGTCATACTGGGCATGCTCACACACTTAAGGCAATGTCTGAGTACAGCAGTGGGCCACATATATCTGTCAGTTGCATATTTCACCCCTGGAACCTGTCACTATTCATCAATCCTGCCTTGTGCACACAGTTATATGAAAACAGACACATATAATATATTGGAACCCTGTCATAATCAAACTATGTACCACAAGTACTTAAGTTGTTCACAGAAAGTGAAAAAGCAAAGATCATCAATAAACCTGCAATCAGTATCATCAACAAACAATGTGCACTCCAAATATTATCCAGTCCATGTTCTGGCAAAAGTATCTGTGAAGGCGTCCATAGAGAACCATGATGCTTCCTTCCGCTATGTCATAAATAGCAATGTACACTCATATATGTCCTGAGTCAGTGCAAACTGTAAATAACTGGCATTGCCAACATCCTGTCAGACAGGCTCATACATACATACCACCCTCTCACTGACAAAAGGCCCTATCATCATACCTGGAGACTGTGAAAGCACAGATATCACATATAGAATGGGTAAACAGCTCCTTCCAAACTTGAAAACACGGCATCTGTGGGATTACATTGTTTCCCTAGCTGTGTCATAAGTGAACTCCAGAACAAACAGAGCCTGCTCCTTAACAGTCTGTTGAGACTCACCCTCTGTACAGGATATGAAACTGTTGAATGTGTTACAGCAACGTTTGACACACTCCACAAGTGTTGGTGCACAACAGAACATGGGAACTATTGTCTTATAAGCCTATTAAGCCTGATCTGCAAGGCCATGGAGTCCATCATGATGGAACTCATAAACAGAGCTATTGGGAGCCTACAAACACCCAACCCTACCAATTACGGTTTGGTCATGGGCAGATCATGGTTCCCAAACCTGCTAGACTGTTTACAAGGCGGTCACCCAGGACATACATTAATGAAATGAGCTACACACGTCCCACATAGATCTTGAAAAGCCCTTTGCCAACATCCCAGACACATGCCGTATCCACAAAATCAACAACCTGTGCATAAATGTCTGTCATCTGATGGATTGCCAACTGGGGCACAGATAGATCACACAAGGAAAGAATTGTGGTCTCTTGTACAAGCTAGTAACAACTGCTGTCCCCCATGGCTCAGTCCTGGGACCCCTCCTGTCTGGTGTATACTTTTTAGAAATACAGTCAAACACACGAGGGCTATGTTTAGCAAAGTTTGTGGATGACTGCCAAAATATTGCCATAATCGATGTTTGGGACAACAGAGACATCCTTAAAAAGGGTCTCAGTCAGACAGATGTGGTGTCAAAAGTATGTCCTCGAGCTACAGTCTTACAAATACCACATAGGTGCCAACACCCTAAATATGGAGGTGATAATAAAGGATCTATGGACGAATGTGAATAGTGATCTGTAATTCCAGAAACACATTCACAAAGTGGTCAGAAAATCATGCTAGGTGTTCCCACAAACTGCCAAGGTCTTTACATGTAGGTCAAAGGAGGTTCCCTTTACTCATCAGTCATCAGACCTGTCAGAGAGTACCACAACACACCTGCGATGAATCTGCCTAGGCACCTTCAGCAGCTGGAAAGATCAATGAAGTACCTCAACAGGAGGATTACTGGCCTCAAACAGTTGCCCCATGCAACAAGACTTAATTTAACTCAATCTGTACTCTGTTGCATACTGTCTACTCAGGAGATCTCTGCCCAACAGACAGGGCCATGTCATGGCAACACTCAGATCTGCTCAATGACACTAAATATACAGACCCAACTGATATTGCCAACATCCTGGCAGATAGGATCAGTGTTAACCTTAACCCTCTCACACATGAAAGAGCACATCTCTATAATGGAAGACTGCAAAGTTGCTGTCATCACGGCTGCACAGGTAAAAAACACTCTCCAAAGCCAGTATCACAGCATCCATGGGACCAGATAACTTCCCAGGCTGTGTTCTGCACAAACTACAGAATGAACAGGCACCACACTGACGTACTATGTTCAGTCATAGCCTCACCTCAGGCTTTGGGCCTGCTGAATGGTGCACAGCAATGGCTATCCCACTACAAAAGGGTGGAGACACCACAGACCCCAGAAACTAGCACCCCATTAGCCTGATGAGCCTGCTCTGCAAGGCCATGGAATGGATCATCTTACAACTTACACAAAAAGACATTGGTAATCTCCAAACTCTGGACCACAACCATGTTGGGTTTGTAAAATGCAGATCATGTCTCCTAAACCTGATAGATGACACTGAAGCAGTCAACAGAACCGTAGACAAGGGTAAGGTGTTTCACACAGCCTATGTAGATCTTGCCATGGCTTTCAACACCATCTCACACTCTGGAATTATAGATAAACCTACTAAACTAGGTATACATTGCTATGTCACAAGATGGGTTGCCAACTGGCTTACTGACAGAACACACACTGTGAAAGTAGCAGACTCCAAGTATGATTTTGGACCAGTGATGAGGGCAGTACCACAGGGCCTAGTCCTGGAGTCCTGTCCTGTTTTGTATCTAATTCCTTGAAGTAAACTTTAACATGGAAGGCCTGTGGCTAATGAAGTTTCCAGATGACTGCAAACTAGGAGCCATAACTGTAAATACTAAAGATGTGGACATCCTACAAAAGGGCCTCACTGAGACAGATGGCTGGTGTCAAAGCCATAGGCTCAAGTTCAGTCCCAAAAAGTGCATTGTCATCCCCTTTGGTAAAAACTCTGTAGCCATGAACTATAACATAGGCGGTAGTATACTTAACACTGAAAGTGTGATAAGAGACCTTGGGTCACAGGTGGACAGTGGACACACCTGTGATAATCACATCCCCACAGTAGTCAGGAAATCCTTCTATGTGGCACACCTCATCACAAAAGGTGTCTCATGGAGAATAGAAGAGGACATTGTTCCCCTCTACTCATCACTCACTAGATCCATAATGGAGTAAAATGCCCCTTTTGCTATGTACCTCACAAGACATGTACAACAACTGGAAAGCCTGCAGCAATACCTCACAAAGAGCATTAGCAGCCTGAAATACATGCCATACACAGACTATCTCAAAATGCTCCAGCTGTACTCTCTTGCATATCGCCTACTCAGAGGTGATCTCTGCCTAACATACAAAGCTATGTCAAACGCAGAGCTGTTGGACATGCTCCACATAAAACACTCACAATTCCTCTGATCTTCGGCCCCAAAACCACGAGTGAAATACAAAAGGAAGGAGTGTATCCATTTACCTTATGGATACCCTCACCTTCAGGTTAGTGGCACAGCATGAGGCCTTGGAGACCATGCAAGTGCAACTAACATTGGGCAAAGCTGTTTATCAGATTGTAGCCTGCTATAGATCACCTACCTTGTCTCAGGAACCTCACTCAGTATTTCTGAGAACAGTGGAAAATATAAAGGTCCTATCAAACACCATTATATGAGGAGATTACAACTACCCAAACACTGAGTGGGAGAATTACTTGTGTACAACGTCCTTTGCCCAATGTTTCCTAGAGTTCAAAAACTCAAATGCCCTGGAACAGCTGGTCACCCCGCCCACTAGAGGTGACAAAATACTAGACCTGATCATCACCAACATGGGGTACCAGTGTTCCACGACAGAGATAAACCCCTCGCTGGTAGTATCAGATCATCAAGTAATCACACTGACATCCACATCCCCCCCATCAAGGAAACCACTGTGAAGACATTTTCAAAAGCAAATTGCACACTCCCCAAGACCAAAGTGGAAAGTTCCAAAGCCCCCTTGCTATAGTATAATGCTATACAATCTGCCAAATCATTTACAAGTGCATTCTATGAGCATCTACAGGGATGCAGGGATAGAGACATGCCAAATAAAACCAAGATGCACTCCTCCAAAAATAAGAAACCAATCTGGTGATCGTCACCCATAAAAAAGCAATGCAACTGAAGGAGGAAAGGAAGACATGATAGAGCAAACTTCACAAAAGGAAAGGCATCACTAATCATTATTAGGAAGACACAATGATCGTTCATAAAATAATCCAAGGCCAGTTTCTAAAGACAAATTGCCAAGAAAAGTGAGAAGAACAACCACAAATCCTTTGTTAGCTATACCAAACATTTAGGTGGCAACTTCCAAATATGCTGTCAGCTACTGAAAATTGGTAAGAAATGCACAGAACCAACTTACACTGCCCACATCCTGGGGGACAGGTTCAGTGCAAACTCCACCGCCATCTCCCCCAAAAGGGCCTGTGTCCATCCCAGAAGAATGCAGATGCCCAGACATCATGGATATGCAGGTAAAGCAGCCCTAACCAAAGCTAAAAACACAGCATCAATGGGACAGGATGGTGTGCCAGGCTGCATCTTACACCAGCCCCAAAAGGAACTACACCCTCACCTACATTCACTGTCCAGACTCAACCTTACCACAGGCTATGTACCCAAAGAATGGCATACACCAGCAGTCACCCAGCTCCACAAAGGGGGTGCCACAACAGAACCTGGAAACTATTGCCCTATAGATCTACTCAGCCTGGTCTGCAAAGCTATGGAGCAAATTATCATGGAACCCATAAACAGAGACATTGGGGACCTGCAGACACTGGACTCTATCCAACTTGGCTTTGTTAAAGGCAGATCCTGCCTCCTAAACCTAGTTGACTCATTTGAAACAGTTACCAAGGACATAGATGGAGGTGAAAGTATTCCACACAGCCCACCTGGACCTCTTTCGACACCATTCCCCACTCTGTCATCATGGACAAGCTTACCAGCTTGAACATTAACAGCTATGTCACAGGATGGGTGAGCAGCTGGCTCACAGATCAAACACACATGTTCAGAGTTGCGGGTGCCATGTCTGACTATAAACCAGTCACAAATGGCATCCCACAGGTCTTGGTCCTGGGACACCACCTGTTCAGTAGATACTGCTCAGAGGTACAAACAAGCATGGGAGGAGTATGGCTGAACAGGTTTGCAGATGACTGCTAACTGTGGTCCATAATCGACTCTATGGCTGAAACGGACATCCTCCAGAAGGGTCTTACAGAGACAGATACCTGGTGTCAAAACAATGCCCTCAAGCAGAATGCCAAAGAATGCACAGTCATCCCCTTTGGATAAAACAAAGTGCGCACAAATTACCACATAGGTGGTAATCCAGTATGTACTTAGAAAGTACTTATGGCTCTGGGGACCCAGGGAGATAGTAAACTCTCCTTTGATGATCACATGGCCAAAGTGTTTAGAAATTCCTTCTATGTAGCCCACCTAATGTCACCTAATGTAACCCACTTTGTCTAGTCTGATGATGTCACCATCCTACAAATATACCTGTGGAAAGGAGAACTCACCGTAATGTATATAGCGCGTTGTGTAAATGCGTACTCGTCTAGTATCATAAAGTAGTTTGGTAGGGTTTGAATCCTGCACTTGACAACTGTTTGTGTGTGATCTCCTTTGAGAGGAGCAACCTTTTTGGAGACTACTAAAACACCTTAAAAGTGATATACTTATCTTTGTCAAGTCTGATGATGTCACCCTCCTACAAATATACCTGTGTAAAGGAAAACCTCTAGTAATGTGTATAGAGTGTCGTGTTAATGCGTACTCTTCTAGTATCATAAAGTAGTTAGGTAGGGGTGTGAATCCTGCACTTGACAACTGTGTGTGTGTTTGTGTGTCATCTCCTTGGAGAGGAGCAACCTTTTTGGAGAGTAGTAAAACACCTTAAAAGTGGTATACTTATCTTTGTCAAGTCTGATGATGTCACCATCCTACAAATATACCTGTGGAAAGGAAAACTTCCCGTAATGTGTATAGCACATTGTGTTAATGTGTACTGCTCTATTATCATACAGTAGTTAGGTAGGGGTTTGAATCCTGTATTTGGTGAATGTGTGTGTGTTCTATGTGTGTGATACTGTTGGTCAGTGTGTTGTGGATTTTTCTTTTACTACTGTATGACATATCAGTATGACAACAGTATGTGCATTGCACATGTCAGGTAGCTGTGTGGCAAATACATATACGTACATGTGACCTTAATTATTTCATAGGTGGGAACCCTGCTTTCTCCATGAACACATCTGTCATCTTTGCCAGAGTGTGCTGCTGCTTTCCAGACCTTAGGTCACCTTAGGTGACAAGCCCAGCCACTGCAGTGATCCCTGGCCTAGGTCATCCGTGTCACACACACTCATCATGGTTTCTATTGAATAGAGTGAGTGAGGGTTTATGGCTGAGGTATATTTCAGACCTGTTTAAATGCAGCAAAGTCTGTCAATGATGGCTATTCATTATAGATGTACAACAACCTTTGTGGATATGCATGCAGACCCCTTATTGCTTATGTGATCCACCGAGGGATTTCTAAATACCTTTGGAAATGTGATTACCAAAGGAGAGATGATGTAACACTTGGCTGCATGTACACATCGGTACCTGTTCAACATGTTGGTGGCTACTACCTATGTGGTACTGTGGGGATACTATGTTTTGTAAAGATGGATGACTATGCTTTAGTTGGCTTATAGCTTTAAAGCATGGGTTTGACAACAGGTATCTGTCTGTATGATACCCTTGTGGAGGATGTGTGTGTCATCTGGAGAATGCATTATAGGCCACAGTATGCATTTCCAGACGTGGACGGACATATCCCTACTGTGATTGCTTGTACCTAAGAGAGCTATATGCCAAACAGGAGTGGTCTCAGGAATGGGTGCAGGTGAATACCACTGGTTTCTGGCATAGTATAGTACCTGAAGGATCCAAATGTTACTGTGTGTCCTACATCTGTGTGTCAGTTGTCAAGACATCATCTAATGATTGTTTATGGTCAGGCTGTTGAGGTTATGTATACTTCCAGAATGCAAAACAATGACAGATAGTAACACTATCACCCACAGCACAGTGTCAAACCATGTCATACACACATGTGTACTCAAGTTCCACAATGTGTGTAGTACAATGCATACTGGCCACCAATAGAAACTATGGAGTGTTACTATGTAATACAGGGCATGACACCCTGCCCATGTGTCCACTATGCACGTACATGCAGACAGTGCACCTCCATCATGTTCACAAATGTTCACCTGCAAATCTTTGCTACACACATCCCACACATACTGTCCACTCACATGCTGCCAATACTACACACATCAGCCAAGTGGCACGTGAGTGGACAATACACTATTGGAACTAACACTGGTGTAAACAATACTACATTGACAATCATAGCTTTAATGCATCATGCCTGCTCAGCTACACCTTCAAGGATATCATTACACTTTATTGCTGACAACATGCTAACATTGCTATACTGCTATAAAGTCACCCTGTGCATCAGCACCATGGTAGACTGTTCCTGCATCAATGTTACAGATGACAAAAGGTGGCACAGGTTTCATCATATGCACAGGGTGTGTTGTTGGTTTGCCAGAGGCCTACATTGCGCCATACAATCAACATGTATGTATGTGTGTGTGTGTGTGTGTGTGTGTGTGTGTGTGTGTGTGTGTGTGTGTGTGTGTGTGTGTGTGTGAGGACCAAGAGTACTGCTATGGGCCAGTGCTGATGTAATGTGTGTGGGTGTGTGTGTGTGTGTGTGTGTGTGTGTGTGTGTGTGTGTGTGTGTGTGTGTGTGTGTGTGTGTGTGCATGCACACAGTTCCATCATGTGGCTGCCATATACAGTGATTTGTGCAACAGCCACAGACTGTACCCGCCAGGCTTTACAGATCACCGTCTCTGGCCATGGATACGGTACCTGTGCCTGGCAGGTGCGCTATTGACAGTATCAAGTACTAAGCCAGACTGGGTACTATCCTCAGAGGTGGACAGATGTACACTGGACCCAGGTCCCTGCTGGGACTGCCCAGAGCCACGTGCACATGGTCTTCTAGGATGGTCTATGGACAGCCCACCCCCAACATTGATGGGGCTGGTACTGGCACTACAGGAGTGGCTGTGACTTGAGGGACGTCCGCGGCGACTGCCAGCTGCTGATGTTGCTGGTAAACATCCACATTGACGTCTCAACCATCCTGCTCTGTCCTGACACATGGACATGACATTGCGGAGGACATCTAATGTCTCACCCCAACGTCTATCAGTGACCTCAGTGTAATTACGGATGGCACCTGCTAGGTCACAGATACTGTCAATTACAGCAGTGTTATGTGCCCTCTGTGCCCTTAGTCCCTGTCTGGTGTACCATTCCATATGTGCCTGTGCCTCCATGACAGCCTGGAACATGTGTGAGGTTGTAAGACCTGTGGCATGTCTGCCAGGGGCATGATGAGCAGCAGTGGTCTGATGAGAACCCCTGGACATCTGCCTATGTGGTACCATTCCAGACATCTGGGTATGGCTGCTGTGTCGGGATGCATGTTCCATAGATAACACACTGTCCTGGCCAATGCCAACTGTACACTGTCCCTCAGTCAAGGGCATTGGTGATGGATGTATTGGCAATATGACTATGTGCATGGATGGGGTGGACACTTGTGTACTGTCGATTGGTGGCCCAACGACAGACCCTGGCAAACATGCCTGTGCCTCAACACACCTATCCTCATTATCACTATTTGGCTCAGTGACATCAGGTTCCCTGCTGCAGTAAACCAGCCCAACCTCAGCACCTGTGAGAGGAAGACAGGAAACACTTCATGACCTGTACATGATGTCGGAACACATGCACACATACACATATGCACACAAATACAGTCCTCACTAAAGCAGGCACACACACACACACACACACACACACACACACACACACACACACACACACACACACCACCAGCAATCCAGAACATACTCAATAGTGGTTGATGGTGGGGTACAGTATCACAAGCCAAACAGTCATATCACACGTGTCAGCATGCAGGACGTGTGTTGCTCAACAGCATGCAGTGCGAGTGTAGACAGCTCTTGCTAATAACAGTATACATGGCTTTGATGCATGTGTGTTGTTGTTCAGTGATTGGCCTCATCCTGGAACGCAATGTGTACATGGACACAACATTGCTGTGCAAGTATTAAAAGCTCTGAAATGTCCTGTGTACCATCTCTCACAGGTATGCATGCCATGGCTGGATGTGTATCTGTGTGTCACATAGATATCCATTTCTGATTAGAGCATCTGTGTCTTTAGCAGATAATTGTGGACACAGGTATAGCACATGCATGCTATGTATACACGCATGATGAGTGGTGCATGTATACCTGATGGAATACTATTGCTCAACATAGCCATTGTACAGTGGTTATGGTGAGTGTAGGACATATTGTGGACATGCCAGTGCCAGCCATGACATGGCATGCTACAACACACCTGCAACATTAAACATCACACATACCCAATGTGTGTCATGTGACCTATACACTCAATAGCATTACAAGACATATATGTGTCACTTTGTACAATTGGTGATTGCTATGCATATTGTGTATAGGTGCATATGTTTGCACACACACAACATTGAGGTGCATAGCAATGAATGTTGTGTGTAGTACTATGGTTACTGTAACTGGATGGGGTGTAGTACCATGAGCCATCATCATGCAGCATCATGTGGTCACTCAAGGCTACTAATGTGTGCCAGACCGGCACCTAGCATGCTGTACCTGAACTGCAGTACCATGGCTACATTCACCATTTCACAGCCAGTTGTTACATGGGTTTGTAAGGTGCCCAATAGGGAGCATTGCCTAACATGAATGTGTTATGTGTTGAAGAGTGTCGCACAGCCCCATGATAGGCCTCTACCCATCAGGTATATTATGTGTGCTGTGTGGATGACATTTGGGATACTGGAGTGTGACCTTACAGCAGGTGTCTGAATACACCATGTGTAGCGTATTAACGTGTACTGCGTATGACAAAGTTGTGTATGTTGTGTGCATGTGTATCGACTCTGCCTATCCAATGTCCAGTACAGTGTTGCCACAATTGTGTGGGATGCTCTGTGTATTGCATGTGTTTGAGGCAGCTACTCACGTTACTGAGATGTACATAGTCTCACAGCAAACATGTAGGTGTGTTACGTGTACATGCCCTACACCTCACCTATGACATGCACATTTAATTTGCAATATTAAATGTAGAACACACTCACCAGCATGGGTCTGCTGCCTTGCTGTCACACCAGTGGGACCTACAAGGATATGAGACAGTTTGTCAGTGGCAACAACTGTGGCATTGCTACTGTGGGTTTGCAATCTTACAGTAGTACAACAGTTGACAGTCGTAGGCCTACAGATTATGTTCCAAATTATCGGTATTGCACAACACCAGGCTCCACATCTTCTAAGTACACAGTACACATCTCACATATGCATGATCTACCAATAGAGGTAACAGTAGTCTACAGATATGCCATGTTACCTGCACGCTCCGTGTCAACTCGCTGGGTGGTTCCGGCCTCCATGATGATACATGTTTTCTGTTGTTGTTGGCCAGGAGCCACCAGGCTCAGGAGCAGCTCCTCCACTCTGGTGAGGGTGGGATGGATGGCTAACCCACCACCTGTGGCAAGCTGTTGTCTATGAACATCAGACGCACACTGCCGGACATGTCTAAGTAAATCACTGCAGTGATGGCGTACCTGCTTATAGGTCCGGTTATGCATGCCTATGTCATTTACCGTATGGACAACATCTTGCCACAGTGCAGTCCGCTCATGCTGGTCCTGGCTGGTTCTTGAGAACAGCAGAGTGTAGTGCTGAACCAGGCTGGTTGTTATCTGTTCATCCTCTGCTAGGCTGTAGGTAGGGTTGCGATGGTAAGCCATGACCCTGGAAGTCAATGAAATAATATGTGTGAGCAAGTCATGTGGCACACTTAACATTCTAAGGTGCAGATATCACTGAACTGACATATATAGCAACCTATTGGCTGTCAGAGGATACACACTTTCAATACCACATATCAGTGCTCAACCCACAACTGCCTGACAGTGCCTGGCACGCTCTATATATCAAACCATGTTCTGCACAGCAACAAAGAGAAACCAGTATGTAAAACTATACAACAGTACATGGCACACTGTATGCGACACAATGCACCACCTAGCCACAAGAGGTATATATCAAGCTAATGCATAAAGAAATATGTCATCCATTGCAATGACTGTAAAGTCCAGTTACAGTATTACCAGTATACCACACTAGTTATTGATGGCAAACCCCAGCCTAACATATGTGCACTTTCATTAATATAGGTGGCATACTGCTGTACTAGACTATACATGTTTCTAGATACGCACTTATATCCTGTAACACACATATGACCGAGGGCATGTTACAGGCATACCCACAAACACATCAGACATACATACAAGACACAAAGGTATGGCAACCCAGATGAACTTTACCTGTGTACCATAGAGTACTGTGTGTCAGTACTTACAAAACCTTATGCCTGAGGTATGTAATCTGTGAGGACTACAGGGAACACACAAAACAGTGTTTCCAAGCAATGTGGACATACACCATATTGTGCTGTTTAGGCCTACAGCTTCAGGTAGTAGCAACAGTTCATACGGGATTTGGATTCACTAGCAGTACCAATCAATAAGCATATGTGTACTGCTTTAGCCTACAATGATACTCCCCAGTCAACACCAAGGGACTACGTCAGACCATATGCCATACTGCTTTTTCTGCCTAGCAATACATACACATCTTTTGCTGGGATCAGAGCTAGGACACAGAATACCATGACAGAAACAGTTTCCCACTAAGCTATCACACATATACAGAATTTTGACACATTCACCATCACACTCAGTCAACCTCACATAGCAATTATTGCAACAAGTACATCTGGGTGTGTATCGGTTCATAGGTAGGTAATAGGCTATTGGCACTAGGGCCAATAAAAGCCTAGCCATATGCTACCCTGGCCTTTGACACACATGCCATTTAATTTGATGTGCCCCTGTCAAGCAGAGCCACAGAGGTGATTTCTGGGGTGTATTTCCTATCTCCCATCCAATCATCAGGATTATTCATGACGACTGCTAATGAGGAGCTTTGTTTGCTATTGATAGGAGGTTTGTTCCAGAGTATGGTATGTCTCTGAGATAGGAATCTATCCCTCCAGCATGTTCTGTTTATTGAGGTGACAAGGTTTAGATCCCTAGGGGGTGTAGCTCGTAGGGATTGTGATCTGTTTATGTGGAGCATGTCCAACAGCTCTGGGGTTGACATAGCTTTGTATGTTAGGCAGAGGTCACCTCTGGGTAGGCGGTATGCGACACAGTCTAGCTGTAGTTTTGTGGGACAGTCTGCATAGGGCATCTGTTTGAGGCCGGTATTACTCTTTGTGGTATGTCTCTGGCCTTTCTGTTGCTGTAGATGTCTTGTGAGGTACATACCAAATGGGGCATTGTACTCTATAATGGGTTTTATGAGTGATGAGTAGAGGGGAACACTGACCTATATTTCCCAGCATGACACACCTTATGTGATGAGGTGTGCCACATAGACAGATTACATGACTAGTGTGGCACTGTGATTATCACAGGGGAGACTACTTTCCACCTGTGTCCCATGGTCTCTTATCACACGTTCGGTGTTAAGTAGACTACCACCTATGTGGTAGTTCATGGGTACAGAGTTTTTGCCAGAAGGGATACCAATGCAGTTTCAACATTGAGCTTGAGTCCATGGCTTTGTCACCAGGCATCTGTCACAGTAATACATATGGGCACATATACAGTCCACCTTTCATGGTGGGGTTATCAATTATGCGAAGGTTGTAAGATATACAGTTATGTAATAATATTGCACAGTCTTGTGCAGAATGCATTGAAGGTGTTCTCAGCCCATGTAGCTTTAGCAGGCCTCACTGGCTGCAACACTGCAAACCTGACAAATAATACCCACAGCGTTTTAACCGCCACATGTCATATACCAGCACTGTATGCTGTCTTGTTTGCCACACACTACAACCTACTTAGAAACATAACAACCTTCAACAACATATATATGTCCACCCTTCACAAACAGTTGCGGTATGTCCCTTGCGCTATGCACATGTACATATGCTAATATATCTGACACAGAAAGATGTCTCCATATGTGTGTGCCATACACGCACAAGGTCCACACTGTTGTAAGTTTGTGGACCTCACGGCTGACCTGTTGGGCCTTGCTGCAACATGAACAGGTGTCACATGTGCGCACACAGTAATATAAGAGGGTGTATTTATAGCTGCAAATGCTAGATTAGCATACTAGCCTGGTACATCAGTTGCCAATGCTAAGCTACACGTTAATATGACTATCATGCATTTTTTACTCTGTCACATCCGTGTTTATATAGCTGTATGCGCTACTCCCCCAAACAGCCATTGTCCGCACTATTGTACAGAACACAGATAACATGGATCAGATGTTTGACATTTAGTGCTGAGCTACATATGTCACAGTTATATCCCACTGCACACAGCTACACACTGATTTGTCCCTGGCAGTAGTTATGCAGGGCATCTGTGCATAGATACATACTGCTGCCACATATGGAGGATTCAAAGTATGTAGAGTACTCTTCATAGGTTGATACTAGGCTATCTGCCCTAGGGCATTTATAAGCCTAGCCAGACTGTATTTGGCTTTTGCCACCATTTTAGATTAGTTGACTGTGCCTCTGTATAGTAGGTCAAAGAAGATAGCCCTTTTGAGGTTAGTTTACTGTGCCTCTGTCTAGTAGGGACACAGAAGAGATCCCAGGGGTAAACCTGCGATCTCCCATCCACTCGTCAAGATTTCTGTTGAAGAGGGTCATTGAGGGACTCTGCCTAACATGGATTGGGATTTTGTTCCAGAGTGGGGGGAGTCTCTGGGATATGAATCTGTCCCTCCAGCATGTCCTATTTATTTCTGTGCTGAGGTTTAAGCCCCTGGAGCATGTAGCTCTAAGGGATTTGGATTTCCTGAGGTGGAGCATGTCCATTAATTCTGGGTTGGACATGGCTTTATACGTCAGGCACAGATCGCCTCTGAGTAGGCGGTAAGCAACTGAGTAGAGCTGGTGTTTCTTTAGCCCAACTGCGTAGGGCATCTTTCTGAGTCCCTTGATCCTCTTGGTGAGGTACTTTTAGGGTCTTTCCAGTTGCTGCAGGTGTCGGGTAAGGTACATCCCAAATGGGGCATTGTATTCAATTATGGGCCTGATGAGTGATGAGTAGAGGGGCACAATGACCTCTCTTGATCTAGATGTGAACCCTTTCATGATAAGGTGGACTATATATATGGTCTTTCTAACCACTTTGGCAACGTGATTGTCAAAGGAGAGATTGCTATCTACTTGGGTCCCTAAATCCCTAATTACTACTTCCGTACTTAATGGATTACCACCTATGTGGTAATTTGTGGGCACTTTGTTTTTCCCAAAGGGGATGACTATGCACTTTTTGGCATTTAGCTTTAGACCATGGCTCTGGCACCAGTTATCCGTCTCTGTGAGACCCTTTTGGAGGATGCTTGTGTCAGTCGGTGAGTCGATTATGGCACCCAGTTTGCAGTCATTTTGTGAACTTGGTCAGCCATAGTCCTCCCATGTTAGCCTGTACCTCAGAGAAATATATACCGAACAAGAGAGATCCCAGGACTGAGCCTTGTGGGATGACACTTGTAACTGGTTTAGAGTCTGACATGGCACCTGCAATTCTGACCATGTGGGTTCTATCCCTGAACCAGTTTGCAACCCATCTTGTGACATAGGGGTTGATATTTAAGCTGGTGAGCTTATTTATGATGCCCAAGTGGGGTATTGTGTCGAAGGCTTTTGCGAGGTCCAGGTTGGCTATGTGGACTACCTTCCCTTCATCTATGGCCTTGTTGACTGTTTCAAAGAAGTTGACCAGGTTCAAGAGGCAAGATCTACCCTTAACAATGCCGAATTGGGTAGGATCCAGTGTTTGGAGGTTCCCAATGTCTTTGTTTATGAGTTTCATGATGATGCGCTCCATAGCTTTGCAGACCAGGCTAGTCAGGCTTATAGGGCGATAGTTTCCGGGGTCCGTTGTGGCACCACCTTTGTGAAGTGGGACCACTGTTGCTGTACACCATTCCTTGGGTACATATCCTGTAATAAGGCTGAGATTGAACAGTGACTTTATGTGAGGTTTCAGTTCTTCTTGGAGTTCATGTAAGACGCAGCCCGGGACACCGTCCGGTCCCATTGATGCTGTGTTTTTTGCTTTGGAGAGGGCAGCTCTCACCTGTGCATCTGTGATGTCAGGGAGGCTACACTCTGTTGGGATAGACATTTGCTCTTTTGGGGGGGAAGGGGAGGGAGAAGTTTGCACTGAACCTGTCTGCCAGGATGTTGGCAATGTCTGTGGGTTGAGTGTATTTTTTGTCATTTTGAACTAACTCAGAGCATATCTGGGAGTTGCCACCCAGGTTCTTGACATAACTAAAGAAGGCTTTGTGATTATCTTTAGCATCTTGTGCAATTTTTCTTTCAAAGCTGGCCTTAGATGATTTTATGAGGGATCATAGTTTCTTGCTAGTACTGATCAGAGATGCCTTCCCTTTTTGGGGTTTTGCTCTATCATGTAGTAGCTTCCTCCTTCTGTTGTATAGCTTATTTATGGCTAGGGTCCACAAGACAGGTCTCCTGTCTTTGGAGGAATGAGTCTTGGTTTTATTTGGGATAGCACGATCCATGCATTCCTGTAGGTATCCATAGAAAGCGTTTGTAAAGGATTCTGTGGTTTGAGCCATATTTTCCACTGGCCCGGGGGCTTTGAAGGATTCCACCTCAGTTTTGAGAAGTGTGAAGTTTGCTTTTGAGAAGCTCTTCACCGTGGTTTCCTTGGCTGGGGGTGGGGACGGGATATGGATGTCCAGTGAGATTAATTTATGGTCAGATCTTACCAATGAGGGGTATACCACTGGTATGGAACATAGAGTCCCCATGTTGGTGATGATCAGGTCCAATATGTTTTCCCCTTTTGTGGGAGTGGTGACCAGTTGTTCCATAGCATTTGAGTTTATAAATTCTAGGAACCATTGGGCAAGGGTGTTGGGGCTTGAGTAGTGCTCCCAGTCTATGTTTGGGTAGTTGAAGTCACCCAATATAATGGTGTTTGGAGAGACCTTCATATTCTCCAGTGTCGTCAGGAAAGCTGAGTGGGGTACCTGAGTTTGGGAGGGTGGTCTGTAGCAGGCTACAAAGGCAGTTTTGCCCACTATTAGTTGCACATGGATGGTCTCTGATGCTTCATGCAGCGCCACTAACCTGGAGCTGTGGGTATCTTTGATGAATATGGATACTCCCCCCTCCTTTTGTGGTTCGGTCCGAGTTTTGGGGCCGGAAAGCATGGTATGAGGTATAACCTGGTAGTGCCGGGGTGCTCTCGGGAGCCTTGAACCAGGTTTCTGTTACTGCACAGATATCGATATTCTCCATACTGAGGAGAGCCTCGAGTATGTGCATCTTGAGGTTTAGACTTCTGGCGTTGAGCAGCATTACCCTTAGTTTCATTTTCTTTGTGTTGTCTATGGAGATAGGTTTGTCTTTTGAGCCTTGCCTAAAAAAGGCACTGTGGGGGTGACAAGAGCCTTAGCAAGTATTTGAAAGCCCAGGGGTGACAGGTGCAAGCCGTCCCTAGCGAAGCAGCGTGGCTTGTCGAGCATGTCATCCCAGGCTGACAGACACTGGATCCCCTTTGAATGACACCAATACTTTAGCCAAGTGTTAAAATTGATCATTTTGTCTTTATACTGTGGCATAATTCTTGGTGAGGGTAAGATGCTACTCAAGGTCAGGGTCATACCGACCTGGGCTACATGATCAGAGAGCTCCTCTATGTCTCTTTTCATGTAGTCCAGGGAGGTACATCTCAGGTCATTCACACAAGCATGGACAATGACGGAGTCATATTTGTACTTGCTTTGGAGTGACCTGAGTACTTGTGTTATGTGGCGGATCCTTTGCATCTGACAGGCAGCTTACAGTGACCTTCTCCTTGTTCTTCAAAAGCATCTACTACATGCCAGTAAATACATATCTGTTACATACCTTTCATTTGTATGTGTTTGTAATTTTCAGTTCCGTGTGTCTTTTTTTTTATTATTATTTATTTATTTTTTTGTTTTCTGTTGCTGTTAATGTTGATGTAGATGTCGGTGTCTGTCTGTCTGTCTCTGTCTCTGTCTCTCTCTCTCTCTCTCTCTCTCTCTCTCTCTCTCCGTAACAGCAATAAAATGATTGCATGTGTGGACAGCAAGTACAGGCTGCTTTTATAGGTATCTGCACATGTGCATGTGATGGCCTCTGCACCAGTTGGTGGCCACCATTTGGTAATTGCATTCAGCCTGCTGTGTGGTGATTGCAGTACTCACTGTCATAACAACCCAATGCTATATATTGCTAAGTCAGGTAGGCATAGCCCTTTCAGCTTTTCATAGTGGGGCCCATGCTTGTTTGCTGTGGACACTGTTGTGTAAGTCAGAAGGTTGGTATACTTCTTATATCTGAAGCTAGGGGTGTAGCCAGTGATTTGAATGTTCTACTCAGACCTGAATGTTGCCTCTTCCAGTACACAGTTGTCAGTGTAGAATTGTACTCACCCCCACAAATGATAACACAAGATACATGGGAGTATGTAGCTTCTTTTCTACTTATACATTTAGCTGCCATACATAAGTAGTTATTGAGATGTATTCATTTGGCACATGAACTGTTTGTGAACTGCTATACTGTGAATATTAATGTACTCACTTCTGTACAGTTTCTGCTTTTTTATTGTTGACATTAGCACTGGATGCTCAAGAAAACTGGCAGTTCCAGTACTGAGTATGCCTACCTACATCCTTGGTGGACCCTGAACACACAGGTATTTTGCACATTTGGGTGGGGATTGTCCTGCTACGATACTGTGTGGGGGTTGTAAAGTGCTACTGTAACATTATTTACTGCTAGAATGGCTGGTTCTGTTATCACAGCCATGTAATGCAATTCCACAACAACTGCTGGTAATGTTCCACAGAACAGGTTTTGTGTTATGGCATTCCTATCTTTCCTTTACATTCACTCATTCTGATGCATGATATATCTATTTCAGCAACAACCTGCTGTATATCTACTGTGGCTTAGTGGTGCTTCATGCAGTCTAGTGTGTCCAAGGTCCGGGGTTCGAGACTGACAGAGGTGTTTTATTTTGCTGCAGAGCAGAACAAGGGCCCTCACATGCAGGGTGACTAAGGCACTTTTAAGCAGTTGTAAGTGGGCTTGTGTGATGCTTAGTAATGCTTAGCTAAGTGCAAACAAGCACACACTAGTGCATACCCACTAACTACTGCTTAAAAGTGTTTACTCCCGCTAACCTCCACACTCATTTCTTTGAAAGAAAAGAAAATGGGGAGATAGGAAAGTGGTGAAAAGGGGCACAAAGAGGGAAAGACAGTGGGGAAAACAGCTCAGGATGTGCAGGACGGGTGTAGGGAAGGTCCATAACTGCCCATTTCTTTAACAGCAACAGCTGTGCATATGCCAGAAATTTGGAGGGAAATATAAAACCTTCCACCCCTGAGAGAGGGGTGAGGACAACAAAGTATGTTGTACTGCAAATTAAATATCAGTTTAGGTGTCCAGCGGACATGTGTGCAAAATAGGCAGCTATGTATGGGGCGTAATTTTTTTTTGTGAGCAGATTGCCCTTTTTTTTTCAGTTGAGAGTGGAATGTGTGGTAGGGGAAGTGGGTATACTTGGGGAGGTAGGTTGGGGAGGTAAACAAACAAGACAAACAAGACGCATACGGGGTGGAATACGACACGTGGTGGGTGAACACCATTGACGGATAAAGATGTTAGGAAATCGCAAGCCCATGAGCCCACAGATGACAACAGTGGAACTGAGATCCCCACCCATACTGCACCTTCACAGCCCAGTGGGTGGCTGCGCTGGGGGCTGCATAGGAGGGGCAGGCTCACCCATGAGTCATGCCACATGTGCCTCAAGCTGGTGTAGAGGATCAGCAACTGAACGCTCAATCTCCCTATGCACCACAGCCCGGACTGTTCGGAGGGTGATAGGTGACCCTCCTCTGGCCATGCTTGCATAGGGGGGTTGAGCCCCATCCCCTGCAGCACTTCCAGCCGAAGGTGGCACAGGGCCAATGGGGGAGGAGGTCCCGGGCTGGGCACTGGACCTGCTGGTGCCAGGTGCCATCGCCAGCTGAAGTGGGACAGGTGGGTCCGCTGGGACCGGCCTTCCCATACGTTCTAGGTTTAGGAGGATTTAATGACAATATGGGTTGTTAACAGCCAACAGCATTCCAAATTAGTCGTAACAGCATGCAGTAGTATTCCCATTAACCCAACACACCAGAGTTCCAACAGTTGAAGAGCAAGCATAACACATGCATATATAGAACAATAGTGGACATTCCAACAGCATGCAGGATTGATTGGTGGCAACAGGCCACCAAGATTGTGGTAGTTGAACAGGGCACATGCATCAAAGTAAATGCAGATATTTATGAACCAGTAGGACATATGTCCCAACAAATGTTTTGAGATTAGACATACCCATTGACGTGTGGAATTGCATTGTTTATGCACATACAGTAGGGTGTAAAAAGATACCTCCATTAACAACTTATATGTATTTATAGTTTACACTACATTCCTATTGACTGCAGGTATATATCCCCTACATGTATTATTACACTTGGCAATGTCCGTTAAAATGTGAAATGGGTTTTGCTAGTTCTTTATATACCTGACCTGTATCTGACATACAGACTGTCCAGGATGCAGATGTTACTGCTACGTATTTATATATTTTATTTATATTTATATACCTACATATCTGGATGTGTTCAGGTGACATTATCAATTATATTTTAACAGCCCCCTACATTTCTAGCAGCACACTGACATTTCTGGGGAACACAATAACAAGGTACTCATGTGCCAGATTAACCTATACATGCCAGCCATTAACCAACTGTTGAGGACTGTGTATATGCTTAACAGCTACTGGCACTCCCTTCTTCCACTTTATATGGGCCTACCCAGGTGTGGGTTGACAGCACATAATACAACAGTTATATTTCTATAATGCAAAAGTACAACAACATATCGAAGAAAGTGACACGGACACACTCCAGGAATTATACCTTTATTAATTACATTACACACTTTTCTAGAGGCTCTCTCATTTATTTAATATTACAGTGCATGCAGATGACTTATTCAAGATGTATTATACCTTTATTAATGGGCTACAACACCCTTTTTCATGCGCTTTCACTTATTTTATATAACAATACATGCAGAATAATTACTAACCTGCCTGGTGGCACAGCTTTAGCAGCCTATCTGCATAGGCTTGCTGATTCGCAGCATGGACACCTGCAGCTATGAAGTGATATTGAGATATATACCTATCCATAATATAGACTACAATAGCATTTCTTACATACTTCATTCCATGGCTACCTACTCAGTAGTGGGGCATTTTCCATCCCACAGGCCTCCTGTATCCACTGTTTCAGTCGGTCCTGCTTCCGTCTCTTCAGGTCTGAGTAGTGGTGTCTGACCTGTTCACCAGTTCGTGGGATGCCTGTGGCACTGGTGAGATCATGTGCTGGATGGTTCCAGGCTTCCACTTTGTAGTCCGTGCCCTGCAGGAGTCTGTCATCATGATTATGGACGAGAAGCCAAACCATCACTTTTGCCTCCTCAATGCCCCACCGTTGTGCTCAAAAGCGAGAACCCTCTCCAACACCAGTCATGCTGCCTGCAGACGGGAGCTACAACCAGTTATGGCAAGTGTTCCCACCTATGGGGCTTAAATATGCCTCATTTCCTGCACTTAATTGTGATTGGCTGGTTTTGAAATTCTCAGCTGAAAGCACACCTGCTTAGCACTGGGTAAACTTTCATTAATATGTATGTGTGTGTGTGTTGAAAGTGCATGCATATCAAAAGCTGTCATGGTTTAGTGGTTCAGTAGTGTGATTATGATGCATAGTATCCCGGGTTCGAGGCCTGTCATTACTTTTTATTTTACTACTGGCCAGACCGGCTAGGAGGTGTGGCTGTGTTTAGCCGACTTTGCTCAACTTTGCCCAACATTGCTCTATGTTGCTCGACATTGCCCGATGTTGTGCTAGTTAGCGCGGTGTGCAGCTACGTGCAAACATGTTTTGTTTGCGCTAGTTGGCGCAATGCACAGCTCCGCGGAAAGCCATTGCGCTAGTCAAAACACTGCTAAGCTATGAGTAATTATACTTAAATGTGCTTAATACTGGTAAACTTTGCTTAGCAGTGCTTCACAATGCTTAAGATATGTTACTTATGCATTCATCAGTATGCATAACCATTTCACCTTCTTATATATATATATATATATATATATATATATATATATATATATATATAATATTGTTCACTACTACATAGGCCATTTCAATGCTTTCTACTAATATTTAAAAGATAAATGTCAGGAATTATTTCTCTATATAGATTTCCTACAGAAAATACAAAGGGGAGTGGTGGAACTCGAACCAGGAATGCCTCCTCTTTGTGCGATGGCTCTACCACTGAGCTATTGCTATTTGGCTTAATTTGCATATACATTTCTTATTATCCTCTTCGATCTCTAAACTGCTAACTGTAGCTAAGCAATGGGCAAACCCGCGCAAACACACGGAAATACAGGCAGCTATATCGGGAATAACAAATAAAAAAAATGTAAGTTTTACATTTTATAATTGTACAGGGGTTTAGAATGTGGGGGAGTATACTGTTGGGTGTGTACACATTTGAGCGGACTCGCTCATGTCAGTGGACATTTGCTGATTGAGGGACTTGCAGGGGCATGGATTTTTGGACTGCTTGGCAGTCCGACATGCCCCCTGCATTCGTGCACGCTCCGTGTTAGCCTTAGAGTTGAGTCAGCGTGCCCTCATGAATATGCATGGAACGCTGATGTCTTCCTCTTAGGCTGCAGTTTCCGTGTAAGACTTATTTAGTCATACACGGAGGGTTATTGAATCCCAGCCTATATGTTTAATGGCTTACCAATTTATGCTTGTTGTTACATAAAGGAATATATCTATCTATGTATACATATATGTATATATGTATATATATATATATATATATATATATATATATATATATATATATATATATATATATGTATGTATGTATGTATGTAGTTAGGAGCTGTAGTTCAGATGTAATTTGCAATTATAAATGCTTCATAACCATACCTCAACTAAACAGTATATATATATATATATATATGGATCCATATGACTACATCGACAAGTGAGAACATCGACATCCACATTGTCGACTCGACATCACCGACAAATTAAATAAGCGAAATGTCAGATTACCGACATTTACATGTTCGACAAACACGCAGTCATGAATAAAATGCTCCCAACAGCTGCACAAAACTGCTACCCTTACTAAATCATGGTATTCATGCATAGCTAAATGAAAAATCTGTTGCAGGAATATAAGTTGAATAAACATCTCCAGGTTTTCACCAAATTGACACGTCGTATACAAGGTCAATACTCGCGTTACTGACAGCGGTATGTGCTCTGCACCGAACAAAGATAGCTATCAAGTAGTAACATCGGGTTCATCTTTTCTGAATGTGCAGTATAATACATACCTCCTATTTCCCCAGGACTACTCACCTGTGTATTCGCCATTGTGGTTTGGTGCAGAGCACATACCGCTGTCAGTAACGTGAGTATTGACCTTGCACACTATTCAAAGACCAACCCCCCAAAAATAAAAGACACAGCACATTTTGTACTTTCAATAGTATTTAACTTTGTAAACAAGTAAAACATGAAAGTAAAAATGAAAAATAATAAAAACAAAAAGCAAAAGAAATGAATATTCCCTTCTATTTTGACAAGTTGCCAGCAGTACCGTTCAAACATACAAAAAGTGCAAAAACAACACACAGTACCTGACTGTGTGTTTGTTTACCTCCTTTTTTCACTTAATCCTGACATGTTGAATAAACTTACTTCTTCACCTAGAATGGCTCTTCAACAATCCTTACTTATAGAATTACCCTAAGCAACTTCTCCTGTTTGTATGAATACTGAGAAACATTGCTCATACAGCTGTCTTATATACCAATACGTAAAAGTTCTGTAACCCATATATATTTTTGAGGGGTTGGTCTTTTAAAATCCCATTACAGGGAACCAAGCATTTTAATTGAAATGTGATTTTATTTTAAAAAGTGGAAGTTTGTTGATTCTTGTTGTTTGTCTGAAGAAGTCCTGCTAGGAGCAGGATGAAAAGCGGAAATTAAAAGTGAAGGCTTTACTTTTTAAAACTTTTATGTTTTGCTTGGTCCATTGAAGGTGGATATTGATACCATTTGGATTGTTTTAATAGAAATGGTGCAGTGAGGGTGTGTTCATTTGACATGACAGTGGTAATTGGAAGTACTACACATGTGTACTCATATATATATATATATATATATATATATATATATATATATATATATATATATATATACATACACATATATGGCTCTCTGGATAAGTACATGTCCATATCATCCCACCATATGTCCTGGATATGGAGTGTAGCCCTACCCCAGCCCCTATAGTCCCAATGTAGTAGTGCAAGGGGATGTCTGGTATGTATAGCTGGTATATTAATAGACATTTGCTACTGTCATTGGGATTGTTGTCACAGACACGGTGTGTGTGGAAGTTGACATCTGCTCATAACATGTGTGCCATTGGCTACTGACAGACATCCTAAAGGTTATCATGGTACAGTACCTGCATATATAGCAGGCTCGACAGTCGTGGCACAGCACAGGGTAGGATACACCTGTGTGACAGTGCATAACCACAACCAATGGGAACACAGCCACATATGGTACGCTAGCATAATAGTACAGTATATGGACTATCTGTCCTACACCATACTCATATGTGCCACTCACAGAATGACCCTACATATACTGGGCTGCTACACAGTCCGGTCTGATGGCTGTCTGTGGTATGGGACATGTGTGTGTATTGTCCTTCACACATGTAAGGTAAAACGGTATCATACAGTGGGGCAGCATGTAAAAACAGATAGAAGGGGAGCTAGAACAATGACATCTACCACAGTCTGTAAACAGGCCATAGTACATATTAACAATACACACACTGCCGACATTCACCATCACTACACAGACCTCAGTACTGTACAA
This sequence comes from Protopterus annectens, assembly GCF_019279795.1. Taxonomy (NCBI): domain Eukaryota; kingdom Metazoa; phylum Chordata; order Ceratodontiformes; family Protopteridae; genus Protopterus; species Protopterus annectens. Next base: position 1,350,869,657 of record NC_056733.1, on the reverse strand, counting down.
ACATCCACAGGATTTCCAGGGTATGGCATTAAGTGTAACCCCTACTGCACATGACATGTGTAGCAATCTGATGTATCATTGGCTTGTTATTAGATATGATGACACTATTTATGTTGTACAGCACATATGCACCACTTCATGCACGACATATGTACAAAGGTTGACATAGGTGTGGCCAGGGGTGTAGCCAGGATTTTCAGATTTGTACTCACAGCTCCTAGACTGCTGCCCCCAACAAGCCACACCCACAAGCCACACCCACACGCCATGCCCACATCTACACATTGCTGTCCGTACACTTCCTTAAACTGCTGACCAGGCCACGTCCCTTTAACAATGCTGCTCCCTGAATGATCATTTGTGAGCCATATGCCAGGATGGTAATTACTTGCATGATGAAGCAGCTTGAGCATTTCATATATTCATGGGTCAAAAAACAAAATACCTTCTGATTTAAAATTTTGCAGAGGTTAGTAGGGGAAAAGGGCAAAAGTCAAGTGGGATAAACTGATCCTTTGAAAATGACAGGGTGGTTTAGGATTACCCGATTTGAAGGGATACTTTAGAGCTACATGGTTAAGGCTCATATACTTAATGTAAGCAGAAAGCTATAATTCAAAGTGGAAAGGGATGATGAAGGAGGGGGAAATTGAAGAAATAAAGAGACTGGGATTTTGAATCCAGATTCTTATGGAAAATCACCACCACACAGAATATTATATTCATGAAGTAGGAGAAAATATTGTAAGAACTAAGCCAACACGAAAACGGTGAAAGATTTGGCAGGCAGGGATCACTGCAATTAGGGCTATAGATAAAAGGCAAGAGGTTGCTGGGATTTACTGGAGAAAACTGACAAATGAACCAAGTTATTAGGAACAAACAACAAGAGAGGGAAAGGTAACAGAGAGGAAAGAGGCCAAGAAGACATTTGGACTACATGCTAAAGACTGTATTGCCTTCTCTATTAGGAATTCATACAGAGTACAGTCAAACAAAGGGATAAAGACATCTTAAGTGAAAGACCTGTTCTGACAGAGTTTTGAGTTGAATCTAGAACACAAGCTGCTGCTAAAAAAATAAAAGTGATAATTAGTAGAGCATATAAAATATTTGCACGACGACAGGTCCCCCTCCATGTCACTGGAAACTCATACTGCCTATCTGTGTGCACTACAGTCCCTCACCATTCAATCCAATACAATATTCATGGGGGATTTCAACTATCCTTCTATAGACTGGGAATCCTACACCACTTCTAATACACAAACCCAGCGATTCCTTAACATTGTTAATACTAACATCCCGAGCAGCTGGTCCATTCTCTTACCAGGGTACAAAAATCCTTGACCTTGTACTCATGAATATTGGGGGGGGGCAGTGTTCCTCACCCAATATAATGTCTTCATTCATCAGATCTGTCCATAAGGCAGTATTACTCGAAATAAAAATTAAATCTGGGGATCCAGCATAAGTAAAAACCTTTAGGAACTATTCCAAGACTAACCTCTCTCTACTAAGCAATACCATGGCTAAATTGTACCCCCAAACTCAGTAAACATCATAGCATATGCTGAGCTATTTACGAAATCTCTGTACAGTCATACTGACAGCTGTATAGAGTGAGTTCTGCCCAATCGTATTAAAAATAAGAAACTTAAAATGCAAGCCACCCTGGTGGAATCATAATACCAACTGGTTACACAACAAAAGAAAAAAAATCTTGGCCAAGCATAGGAGGAACAAAGCCATACATACTAAAAGACCCCGACCAATCTAAACAAGCAGCTAAGAGGGTTAATTAATACATGAAAGGCTAAATTTGAAGAAAAAATAGCTTCTCAGAAAAAGGACAACTACAAGGCTTTCTACAGCTATGTCCATAACCTCAGGGAAATATATAACAATATGCAGAACTTACAGTAAATGTCATCATTCCAAATGAACCAAAGGCTATTGCCAACCTTTTGGCAGACAGTTAAAGCTCAAATTTCTTCCCCAACTACTCCCTCCCACTGACAGCACAGAATAAATTCCACATACCACAATTCCCCCAACCATTACTAGGGAACAGGTCATCAATGCAATTTTCAAGGACAAAAACAAAGCATCAATAGGCCCGATAACATCCCAGGGTGTTTAATAAATAGCATGAAGCAGGATCTTTCTGATCCACTTGAAACACTTTTCAACTGGAACCTTCAGTCAGGTTTTGTGCCCAAAGAATGGAAGACTGCTACAATCATTCTCCTTGCAAAAACTGGGTCCAACCACTGATCCGTGTAACTACAGGCCCAGAAGTCTTACCAGCCTCATATGAAAGACCATGGAAAGAATCATCATGGACATGATAAAGGAAGACATAGGTAATCTGCAAATGATGGACCCATCTCAGTTTGAGTTTGTTAAGTGAAGGTCATGCCTATTAAATCTGGTGGGCTTTAGAAAGTCACCAAAGCATTATGACAGTAAGACTGTGCACACAACTTACCTTGACCTGCCCAAGGCATCTTCTACAATACCCCACTCAGGCATTAAAGACAAGCTCACTAATTTTGGTATAAACCCTTTTAACTGCCCACTGGTTAGCACACTGGGTCACTGATAGGACTCAGAAGGTCAAAATAGTTGAAGCCACCTCCACCAAGAGGCCAGTCACTAGCGGAGTCCCCAGGGCATCTATTTTTCTGAAATAGAAGCAAATGTTGAAGGTTTATGTCTGACTAAGTTAACAGATGACTGCAAGCTGGGGGTTATCAATGACTCCCCCTGCAGACAATAGTATTCTTCAAGAAGGTCCATCTCTGACTAAGAAATGATGCCAAAGCCATGGTCTTAAACTCAATGCTAAGAAATGCATAATTGTACCCTATGGGAAAGTTAGCCATTCCAGTTAATTACTATGATAATACACCCCAAGAGTCGACCCAGTGATCAGAGACATGGGTACATAAGTAGACAATAGCCTCAACTTTGACCACTACATGGCTACAGTGATGAATAAATCCTTTTAGGTTGTGCAACTTATCAGTTAGGTTATGGAATCAAGGCCAAAAGAGGTAATCACCACACTGTACTCTGCCCTATTAAGACCAATTAGAGTACACTGCTCCCTTTGGTATGTACCAGACCAGGAATATGCAGCAACTACAGCCACCTCAGAGGTTCTGTACAAAAAGAATACAAGGTGAAACAAACCCACCTTATGCAGAGCACCTTAAAACAGTTTCACTCTGCTTAGTATCTTACAGATTGCTGAGGGGTGATTTAGTAACTTGGGTAGAGAGTCACAGGATGGAAGTAGGAAGATAGTCACTCAATGAATTTAGTAAGGTAGTTGGACTGTGGCAAAGGCTAGGAGAGTTTGTGAGGATCCAGTTAATGGTAGAGTTGGAAGAAGAGCTATTGTGCATGTGGGTGGGGATCCCTGAAGGTTGATACTAAGTTGGAGAGTCAGTAGAAAGTTTGGTCCAATCGATGTTAACATCACCTAGGATGAGGGTTTCATAAGGTATACTCTGTGAGAACCAGGCTAGGACAGATTCCAGGATTGGAATATTCTTTCCAGGAGAGATGTATATGGAGGCAATGGCAAATTTCTTGTGAGGGTTTAGATTACAATTTAGAATGATATGTTCAGCTGGGTGGAAGTTTGGAGTAGGGATAGTGATAGTTGACAGGGTAAAGCTATCAGAATAGAGGACGGCAACACCACCACCCTTTTTTGAATTTCTATCAGAGCAGTAGATATTATAACCATGTGGAAGTACTTCTTTGTTTATGTGGAGTTCTAGCCAAGTTTTGGATAAGGTTAGGATGTGAGGGGTGGTTTGAGCAATCCAGGAATGCAGCTCAGTGAATTGTGTTAGTGAGGCTTTGTACATTTAAGGAGTAGATAGAGAAATGTTTGTGTAGTGAGGTTTGGTAAGAGGGAGGATGAGTAGGGTGTGACAGGTGGTTGGATGTGGGGGGTGGAGGAGGGAATGCAGGTGTAGGGTTATGAGGAGGGGAGGCCAGGATTGGGGTGGATGTCACCAGCGAGAAGTATGTTACTAGGAAGTGAAGTAAAATTAGCTAGTAGCAAGAGATGGTGGTGTAGTTTTGGTTTGGATTTATAGGAGTGAGGGTAGTGCTCTAATATAACAAGTTTATGAAGGCAGTTAATGGAGAAGTTGGAGAGATGGTGAGATTAGGAAGGACTGAGATGGAGGGGAAGATTTGGGGATACGTGTGGTAGAGTGTATAAAAGGCTGGGAAAGGTTGGTATGATAGGAGGTTAGAACACAGAGCAATGTTAGAATTGGCAAGGCAAAGTCTGAAAGTAGCATGTTAGGTTATGAGGGGATTAAAGGTGAGAGATGTGTGAATGAACACTTAGAGAATAGGAGGTGATGTGGTAAATAGTGATGGATTATGGATTGGGTGCTGACAGGCAGGAAGTGGAGTATGAGTGGTTGAAGGGGAGGGTGTGGATAGGATAAAAGTATTTGATGTGGGTATGGGGGTAGGGTAGGGGAACGGACCTGGTTAGCACAAGACGAAGAATGCTGAGAAAAAGGATGCTGAGACAATTTTTTTTTTTTCCGAGAATGAGTAACACTGCTTGGACAGCGCCTGCAAGCAGGCAATGTGAGAATAGGTTAGAGCAGACAAAGGAGGGAGATTACAAAAAGAAATGACAGGAAAGCAACTGTATCAGTTTGTGAGAAAAATTTTGATAGCTATGACTTTGTGGGGTATAAAGACAGAGAAAACAAACAGTAAGGCTATGCACCAGGAAGGGATATGATAAAATGGCAAGGAACCCAGATGGGGTGCCGTAAGACTGAAGGGGTTTTAAGAAAAATAAAGCTGTTTCGTTTGGGGGGCTATATGGTGCAGCTGCCGATCCTGATAACGTGCTCCCTTACAACCAGAAATTAAGCTACTGGAGCATATAACAAACAAATATGATTAAAACATACTTTGTGCAAATACAAGTCAGTGGGAAATTGTAGTACATCAGCCAGATAGCCATTCTTTGCAGGGGCCTTGAACTTCAGTGCTGTAGGAAACAGGGTTTCAGCTAGAAAGTAATGATTCGGTAGCACTATGGGAAAAAAGAAAGAGGTAGAAGAAAAGTTAGGAGAGTAGTAGGAACAAAAAACAAGTCTGGAAAAGATCAGTTTGTAGAAAAAATAAACCAGCAAGTATTGATAATGTAAGGAAGAAACAGTAAGATAAATCAGGTGACAACTTCCCAATACAATGGTATTTCTGCTGAAACAAGTGCGAGCACAGCAAATTCACTGTGTGTGACTTATACAGTGCAGTTGTTCTTCTAGTAAAACCTCTACACATTGTGCTCTGTTACATTTACTGTAGACGTGACTAAAAGTTTAGCATTGAAAAATACAAAGTCACTTGCAGTATTAGATAGGTATTAGTTTGTTTTTCTTTTTGCGCCAACACAGGGGAGCAATTTATAACAGTAAATACAATAAAGTGCGAAAAATGAAACACATCCGTTTCATCCGTGAACACAAAACCTTAATGTATAAACTACAAATCTCAGCACATTTAGAGAAACCAACAACAATATAATGTGACACAGCCCTAGAATTATGTGTCCCTGTACTCAAGAAATACTACTAGAAAAAAATGCAATGTGCATGTGCTAGAAATAAACACCACCCTGACTCTATGCTGACAGAGAAAAAACGTATAAACCACATGTTAATACTTGGTTACACCACAAGCAGTCACAGGGCGAAATAAAATACTGTTAATTTTGCAGCTACAGATAAAAACAGCAATGGTAACAGAAAAAGTATTGCATGCAAAAAAAAAAAAAAAGACTTACACGAGGAGCATGCTACCAGCGGAGGAGGCACTGACAAGGTGTGTAGAGTGGACAGTAGGGGGGGGGGCCCTCAAAAAGCCAGGGATAAATAATTAATTAATTAATTAACCTAAGGACTGTGTAAGCAAAGATCAGCATTACTGCACAAATATTCCATAATACTGCCCTGCAAATTTACAGTACTTTGCTAAATTTCATACCTACATTAACGGACATCTGGAATTATTTATCACAATGCATTACCTCCCTTACCATTCATTACACACCTGGGCAGTACTTCATTTGAGCTGGTTTTAAAGTTTTCAAAGCTTTGTATTAGTTTTACTGCATCCCTCAGCGATGTCAGCTAAAGGATAGTATGAAATGTACCCCTGAAATATCCCAACCCAAGAATACTTTTATGTTCCATTAAAGTCTGTGTGTGTACCCCAGTGTTAACGCTACACTAATTTATTTCACAAAGGATAGGGTTCACTGACATATGTGTAAGGAAAACACAATTTTTATGAAGAATTTTAAACAAAAGGAAGCTATTTACATCAATCAATACAGGGGCCAATGCATTCTACATCAGTGCAGCTACCATAAGCCACGAAGCAAAAAGGTATGAAATTAATTTTGGCAAAAGACATAGGAAATAGCCTTTCACGTGCAGCAGCAGCTATTGTACTACTGAGAGTTCCACTCCTGTGTAGCTATGGTCAGTTTTTTTTCAGTAAGTAAACTGAATCACCTAACTTTAAAATAAAGTACACAAGTCATGTTCAAACAAAGCAGGATGGATGTTTCTAAATTGTACTCATCCAAAACCTTTACCCAAAATTAAGTCCAAGTCTAGCACAGTAGTAACCAATAAGACTCATTCGACACACCATGGATAATTCTTTAGACCACTCTTTTGCTGTAGTGGTCATCAAGAACTAGATATCTAACATAGATGTATAAATTGTACAGTACTTTCTTATCAAAGTGAAAGCACCGTGACAATGAATAGACATGACAAAACAGATATTCATTACACAAAGCCTTCCCCAACAACTTAAAAAAATTATGTAAAAAATAAAGTGTCAACCTTTCCATTCTCACTACAATTTAACTGTGACGCCCTTGCACCTCTTAGACTGCTGTGTTTCCACTGAAAGCAGCTGAAAGGACAAGCCTAAATATTCTTAACACGTCTTATACATCCTAAAAAATCTGTCTCACCTATTCCTGGCTAATCTTCCTACGTCAGAAGGGAATACAATTTGACAATGCTGCTACAGCGGGTGATGTATGGATCTTGCATCTGGACTCATCTTGTCACAGGAAGCTATACTGCTATCTCCTACCACATACCCATAGCCGACCTTAGGCATAGGCCAACTAGGCGGCCGCCTAGAGCGCCGCTCTAGTAGGGGCACTTTCCAGTGTTTATTTGGTGTAAGTAGACCAGGATGGGGGCACCAGGTGGTGTGGTGGGGGGTGCCATGGAGCCCTTTTGCCTAGGGCACCAGTTGACCTAAAGCCGCTCCTGCACATACCCTCCTCTAGGTTACAGCCTCAGTACTTTGTGTCCCCATACTTTACTTAGCTAGTTTATGTCTTAAGTAAATCTGCCCTAACACCGCAAGTGCTTCCAGCATAACCAAACTACATCCTCTTCCTGTTTAGAGTCACACTCCCAGTAGTCCTCTCGTACATCAATAGAGAATAATCCCTTCCTTGACTACACACGGTGTACTCCTGAGGGATAATTCAGGTGACCTGCCTCAAGGATCATAACTTTAATAAAAGATGACCAGGAAGGTGACAGAAAGCCTCTACAACATCCAATAAGCTAAGAAAAGTAAAGTAAATCACAACAACCAACAGGTACTATGATGGAAATGTCACTATATGGCAGTCTGACAAGGTTTCCTAACAACTCTCTTGACACAGCCTCACCAGTACAATAAGCTTTTAAGGCTGTATGTCCGTTTTAGTGGTTCTGCTTATGACATCTGAAATACATTTTACAAGGCCGTCCTCTTCACAGTAAGCCACGGGAACTACCAAAACTGTTTTTGTAAACTTAAATTCAAATAGATGCACGTGAGTGGTGGCATTCAAGTCTAGAATCTTCTTGAAAACATAAATAGATGTTTCCTACCTTAATTGTATTACACTATTCACATTGTTATTTTTTTAGCTTTAATATCTTAACTAAACGGTCACAATGTGTCCACGTAGTATTTTTATGTAACCTGCAGCATTGAAAATTGTTAAAAAATTCAATTCTTTCTTCACCCATTCGTATTTCATTCAAGATTGTACTATATCGCCGCAAACCAGACCTCGGGCTCGGGGATCTTCTCTTGTCCAGTAAGGACAGCTACAAATTCATCTCAACTGCACGTCATTAAGCTCCACTTGCAAATACACATCTTTGTGTCTCTGAGCCAAATAAATGCGAGGTGTCATGGTCGCAGACTGCATCTTTTCATTGGAGTAGATAACAACAAATGAATGAATGAAAAGTGAGATACCGGAAAAAGGAAGGAGTTACATTAAATTCAGACCACTTTGTACTGTAGACAGTTGTGTAGCAGTGCTCACATACTTAATAATTTTATACTGTAACCAGGAAAAGCCGAAAGACACAACAACAACTGAAATTAACTGAATAATGAATACTAGCAGAGCAGCAGCAATAGCATAATGCATGCCATCATTGCCATGTGGCTTTGTGGCACGTAATCTAAAAAAAAAAATAAATGCTCTTTCTTGCGAGGAGTCCGGAGGAAAGTGAATTTAAGTAACAGCTGCTGGGTCCTACAGCCAGCCGGATTCTACCCCCCACTCCAGATAAACTGTACTGAAATGCGTACAGTCAGTATGCCTCCTGACGTCCCCGGGTGTGGCTAACAGCACATACACAGGGCGAGTATAGACATGTTGCTGTGATACCCTCATTAATCTACCATTGTAACAGGGTTTGAAGCAACATATTTTCAATGAGGGATATGTAGTCAGTAACTGTCATGGCCTTCACCATCAACAGACTGCAGTCCTCACAGTAACACATGACACCAAAGGCACAACACTGCCCAGTCTGCAGATGAGCCTGTAGATGGGGATTCTTGATATACATGTAACTGACATGGCAGGTATTGTGACATGTACGGCAGGCATATCCAGACAAACACTGTTAATCCAACATTACTCCATATGCAGTATAGCAGCACTTACAGTTCATAGTCAGGTCAGGCACATCCCCCTCCTGTTTGTTGCCCTCTTCCCACAGTGTATGTTGTTAGAGGTAAATCCCCAACCCATCTGAAATGCTGTTTGCCAAACGACAGTTCTAGCTCCTGCTCACAGTGACAGACAAGGGCCAACACCACCAGGATGTTCCCAGGTATTGGAATATGTTTCCATGCAATTGGCTATGGGAATGTTACCACACCTGTTCCACATGGAATCGGCTAGGGAAGGCCTGCAATTCATGCAGAGGCAATCACCTGATCATGAGCATCACATTAAATACACATGCAGCTGCCTAAGTAATGCAGGTGTGGGCCTCCACATCCACCAGAGAGGGAGTGGGGGAGGCAGACAGAGGCGAATACATGTCAGGGAGGTGTGGGAGGGTAAAGCCGATGCATGTTTGTGTCACACATTTACCAGCACAGGGTATCAAACACCCAACAGCTATGTAGTGCTATCACAGTTCGATGCCGTTATTGGATGCACCACATGGGTTATCTGGTGGGGAGCACTCAGAACATATATGTGATGTGAGTGACATCTGCAACAGGGATACGGTAGATATACAGTAGGTGATGTGCACATGCCTGTCTGCATGAATAGGTGCCAGCGTCAGCACAGGCACACTCACACAGGGACACACACACACATTAACACACTTGGCAGGGCCAGGAGTGCAACCCATCACTAGTGGGATTGCCACAACACATCAATTTGCAGGGAACACATGCACCACACGGGTGATATGGAGGTCATATGGGCAGTGAATATGAGGGGGTGTCAGACGGGCGGCATGCCTCACTGTGCCCTGGGGGGAGTAGTGCATGTGGATGTGGACATATGCATCATACAACACACACACACACACACACACACACACACACACACACACACACACACACAGTGTCCAGTTCAGACATGCATGGGTGCATGTCTACACGAGTGTGTGGTGGCCAACAGTGCCAGCAGGCTATACAAGGGTAGATGATGGGTATACCTTGGCATCAGCCCACATGACAATGGTCTGCATTGTGGCACAAGCCTGTAGCTTTCTGCATTTGCCTGCACAGGTGGGTATTGCATCTGTCTTCCAGTCACCTGGATGACTATTGTGTGTGGCCAATGTTGTGCATCACTTGCCATGTATGTGTTCCCTACTCCATAACTTGGATGGTGTCTAGGATGTGCTCACCTCCCACATGCATGTACAGTGACATGTGAAACTGTACCTGGGGTGTCTGGCCCATGCTGTGAACACAGCTTATCATCAGATGTGCCAGTCATGCACATGTGTGGCAGGGAGTGGTACTGGTCAGCAGATTTACCCTGCACCTACACTGATAGCACACTAACAGCATTTCCTGATGTCATTGTCATCTGTCCATACAGGCCATGTTGTCAAGCATAGCATGTCCATTGTGAGTCACATGTGAAGGCACAGTGAAGTTGCTAACTTGATTGGCAGGCCTTGATGTCACATGTATGGGTATGGCTTTGCACCCCAGTGTCTCAGCCATTTACATCTGTTATCCCTGTATGGTTGACATTGTGATATATAGTAGGGCCACCATAAATAAAATTAGCAAAACCCCTCCACATTGCCCACAGGTGTCACAGAATCACAACCACCTCTACACAGGATACAAGTTACAAACAAACACATACATACACACACCTGTCATGTCTGGGAGTAGAACCTCTACCTAGCTGGTTTACTACACTACAGCACAACGCAGTTATATTATGCACCACGGACATTACTGAAGTTCATCTACCCCAAAGGTGTACTTCACAATTGATGACATCAGCAGGACTACCAAAGTAGGGCATTTGTAATGGACTGCAAGTGAGTAGCCTATAATGCATTGCTCCATACACAGACACTGAGACACACACACATCACATCCAGAACTGTCATGGATGGAGATGGAACACTACCACCGTTCTTTCTAAATCACACTACAGCAGTACGCAGTTACAGAACGCGCTATGGCGATTACTGCGCTATCAATTTCCCAGATGTGTACTTCTAGGTGAGTGACATCAGCAGCCTTGGCAAAGTAGAGTATTTGTATTGAATGAAGTGTGAGTAGCCTAAAAAGCATTGCTCTCTACCCAGTCAGACACACACACACACACACACACACACACACACACACACACACACACACACACACACACACACACACAGCTTCCAGGGCTGGGGTTCGAACACCTACCTAACTAGTTTAGCACACTGCAGCAGTATGCAGTTACAGGACGCACCACGTCAATTACTCGGCTATCGTGTTCCCAGAGGTGTACTTCTAGGTGAGTGACATCAGCAGCCTTGCCAAAGTTGAATATATGTATTGCATGGAGTGTTTGTAGCCTAACAAGCATTTCACTCTACACAGTCAGAGCCAGACAGGCACACATACAAAGACACACTTACACAGTTGACAGGTCTGGGGTTAGTACTATTACCTAACTACTCTTTCACTACAGCAGTACGCAGTTATGGGATGCGCCAAGCATATTACTGAGCTATAGCTCTCCCAAAGGTGTAATTCACATTGGATGACCTCAGCAGACTTGTCATACTGATATGGGGAGGGCAGTGTGCCCATGTACTGCTCAGACAAGCTCCTCGTGGTCCTGCAGAGTGGTCCTAGCTACAGAGAACTCAGAAAAGCGACTACTTTCTGGATTTAAGTATCTTTGCTGTTTTTTTACTTGGAATAGCTTCTGTAGCTTAACCTGAACAAGCTTAAACTGTTTTTTAGCTGTTTGCTGCATTATTTTAAAATCTGCACTTAAAGTTACTTTTTAGTCGAATTTGATCCAAAGTTTGTTTGTTTGTTTAATTTAACTGTTGAGGCTGCCCACTAAAGTGTGCTAGCCTGTGTAACTGATTTATCACTGTTTCTGCATTTTCTGTGTGTTTCTATCAAAAAAAAAAACAAAAAAATAATCCTTGTTTTCCCGCCTCTCCTCGACTAGTTTTGACCAGTTTACAGGCATTGCTGTATTCTGGGCTGTGGTGTAGTTCCTGTGTTGTCCATTACCTTACTTGGAAAGAAGGAAGTTTCTTTGCTCACCAGTGGGAGTGGGGAGCCTTGAGCAGCCTACCTGTCCCTGTAGGAAGTGACCTCAGCACAAGAGCTGTAGTAATTGGTTGTTTTGGACCATTTCTAGCTCTTTTGTAGTTCCCTGTTTAAAATCCGCCTCTGGGCGTTTTTTTCTGGCTATACTGCTCAGACAAGCTCCTTGTGGTCCTGCAGAGTGGTCCTAGCTACAGAGAACTCAGAAAAGCGACTACTTTCTGGATTTAAGTATCTTTGCTGTTTTTTTACTTGGAATAGCTTCTGTAGCTTAACTTGAACAAGCTTAAACTGTTTTTTAGCTGTTTGTTGCATTATTTTAAAATCTGCACTTAAAGTTACTTTTTAGTCGAATTTGATCGAAAGTTTGTTTGTTTGTTTGTTTAATTTAACTGTTGAGGCTGCCCACTAAAGTGTGCTGGCCTGTGTAACTGATTTATCACTGTTTCTGCATTTTCTGTGTATTTCTATCAAAAAAACAAAAAAACAAAAAAATAATCCTTGTTTTCCCGCCTCTCCTTGACTAGTTTAGACCAGTTTACAGGCATTGCTGTATTCTGGGCTGTGGTGTAGTTCCTGTGTTGTCCATTACCTTACTTGTATAGAAGGAAGTTTCTTTGCTCACCAGTGGGAGTGGGGAGCCTTGAGCAGCCTACCTGTCCCTGTAGGAAGTGACCTCAGCACAAGAGCCATGGACTGAAGTTAAATGCCAAAAAATGTATAGTCATACCCTTCGGGAAAAACAAGGTAACCCCAAGCTACCATATAGGGGGCAATCCATTAAGCACAGAAGAGGTTATCAGGGACCTGGGGACCCAGGTTGACAGTGGCCTTTCTTTTGACACTCACATTGCTAAAGTGGTTAGAAAGACCTTCTACATTGCCCACCTGATCATGAAGGGATTCACATCCAGATCAAGTGAGGTCATTGTTCCCCTGTACTCTTCACTTATCAGACCAATGATCGAGTACAATGCCCCATTCAGGATGCATCTCACCCGACATCTGCAGCAATTGGAGAGACCCCAAAAGTTCCTCACCAAAAGGATAAAGGGACTCCAAAATCTGTCATATGCTGCCAGACTGAAGAAACTCCAGCTCTATTCAGTCGCATACCGCCTGCTCAGAGGTGACCTGTGCCTAACATACAAGGCCATGTCCAACCCAGAATTAATGGACATGCTCCACCTCAAAAAATCCAAATCTACCAGATCCACTAGAGCAAGCGACTTAAACCTTAGCACGGATATAAATAGGACATGCTGGAGGGATAGATTTGTCACCCAGAGACTCCCTATGCTGTGGAATAAAATCCCGGTCCATGTGAGGCAGAGCACCTCGCTGGCTCTGTTCAAGAGAAATCTTGACCGGTGGATGGGAGATCATAGGTTTACCCCGGGAATCATCTCTGTGTCACTGCTGGACAGAGGCACAACAAACTAATGGGCACAGTATTTTTTAACATAAGGGGTGGGGTAAGCCACAAAACGTTGGGCTAGGCTTATAAATGCCTTAGGGCAGATAGCCTAGTATAAACCTATGAACCTAAGAGCTGTAGTAATTGGTTGTTTTGGACCATTTCTAGCTCTTTTGTAGTTCCCTGTTTAAAATCCGCCTCTGGGCGTTTTTTTCTGGCTATACTGCTCAGACAAGCTCCTTGTGGTCCTGCAGAGTGGTCCTAGCTACAGAGAACTCAGAAAAGCGACTACTTTCTGGATTTAAGTATCTTTGCTGTTTTTTTTTACTTGAAATAGCTTCTGTAGCTTAACCTGAACAAGCTTAAACTGTTTTTTAGCTGTTTGCTGCATTATTTTAAAATCTGCACTTAAAGTTACTTTTTAGTCGAATTTGATCCAAAGTTTGTTTGTTTGTTTGTTTGTTTAATTTAACTGTTGAGGCTGCCCACTAAAGTGTGCTGGCCTGTGTAACTGATCTATCACTGTTTCTGCATTTCCTGTGTGTTTCTATCAAAAAAAATGAAAAAACAAAAAATAATCCTTATTTTCCCACCTCTCCTCGACTAGTTTAGACCAGTTTACAGGCATTGCTGTATTCTGGGCTGTGGTGTAGTTCCTGTGTTGTCCATTACCTTACTTGGATAGAAGGAAGTTTCTTTGCTCACCAGTGGGAGTGGGAAGCCTTGAGCAGCCTACCTGTCCCTGTGGGAAGTGACCTCAGCACAAGAGCTGTAGTAATTGGTTGTTTTGGACCATTTCTAGCTCTTTTGTAGTTCCCTGTTTAAAATCCGCCTCTGGGTGTTTTTTTTCTGGCTATACTGCTCAGACAAGCTCCTCGTGGTCCTGCAGAGTGGTCCTAGCTACAGAGAACTCAGAAAAGCGACTACTTTCTGGATTTAAGTATCTTTGCTGTTTTTTTACTTGGAATAGCTTCTGTAGCTTAACCTGAACAAGCTTAAACTGTTTTTTAGCTGTTTGCTGCATTATTTTAAAATCTGCACTTAAAGTTACTTTTTAGTCGAATTTATCGAAAGTTTGTTAGTTTGTTGGTTTAATTTAACTGTTGAGGCTGCCCACTAAAGTGTTCTGGCCCGCGTAACTGATTTATCACTGTTTCTGCATTTTCTGTGTGTTTCTATCAAAAAAACAAAAAAAACAAAAAAATAATTATTGTTTTCCCGCCTCTCCTCGACTAGTTTAGACCAGTTTACAGGCATTGCTGTATTCTGGGCTGTGGTGTAGTTTGTGTTGTCCATTACCTTACCGGATACAAGGAAGTTTCTTTGCTCACCAGTGGGAGTGGGGAGCCTTGAGCAGCCTACCTGTCCCTGTAGGAAGTGACCTCAGCACAAGAGCTGTAGTAATTGGTTGTTTTGGACAATTTCTAGCTCATTTGTAGTTCCCTGTTTAAAATCCACCTCTGGGCATTTTTTTCTGGCTATACTGCTCAGACAAGCTCCTCGTGGTCCTGCAGAGTGGTCCTAGCTACAGAGAACTCAGAAAAGCGACTACTTTCTGGATTTAAGTATCTTTGCTGTTTTTTTACTTGGAATAGCTTCTGTAACTTAACCTTAACAAGCTTAAACTTTTTTTTAGCTGTTTGCTGCATTATTTTAAAATCTGCACTTAAAGTTACTTTTTAGTCGAATTTGATCCAAAGTTTGTTTGTTTGTTTAATTTAACTGTTGAGGCTACCCACAAAAGTGTGCTGACCTGTGTAACTGATTTATCACTGTTTCTGCATTTTCTGTGTGTTTCTATCAAAAAAACAAAAAAAAATAATCCTTGTTTTCCCGCCTCTTCTCGACTAGTTTAGACCAGTTTACAGGCATTGCTGTATTCTGGGCTGTGGTGTAGTTCCTGTGTTGTCCATTACCTTACTTGGATAGAAGGAAGTTTCTTTGCTCACCAGTGGGAGTGGGGAGCCTTGAGCAACCTACCTGTCCCTGTGGGAAGTGACCTCAGAACAAGAGCTGTAGTAATTGGTTGTTTTGGACCATTTCTAGCTCTTTTGTAGTTCCCTGTTTAAAATCCACCTCTGGGCATTTTTTTCTGGCTATACTGCTCAGACAAGCTCCTTGTGGTCCTGCAGAGTGGTCCTAGCTACAGAGAACTCAGAAAAGCGACTACTTTCAGGATTTAAGTATCTTTGCTGTTTTTTTACTTGGAATAGCTTCTGTAGCTTAACCTGAACAAGCTTAAACTGTTTTTTAGCTGTTTGCTGCATTATTTTAAAATCTGCACTTAAAGTTACTTTTTAGTCGAATTTATCGAAAGTTTGTTTGTTTGTTGGTTTAATTTAACTGTTGAGGCTGCCCACTAAAGTGTGCTGGCCTGTGTAACTGATTTATCACTGTTTCTGCATTTTCTGTGTGTTTCTATCAAAAAAACAAAAAAACAAAAAAATAATCCTTGTTTTCCCACCTCTCCTCGACTAGTTTAGGCCAGTTTACAGGCATTGCTGTATTCTGGGCTGTGGTCTAGTTCCTGTGTTGTCCATTACCTTACTTGGATACAAGGAAGTTTCTTTGCTCACCAGTGGTAGTGGGGAGCCTTGAGCCTCCTACCTGTCCCTGTAGGAAGTGACCTCAGCACAAGAGCTGTAGTAATTGGTTGTTTTGGACCATTTCTAGCTCATTTGTAGTTCCCTGTTTAAAATCCGCCTCTG
This sequence comes from Protopterus annectens, assembly GCF_019279795.1. Lineage (NCBI taxonomy): Eukaryota > Metazoa > Chordata > Ceratodontiformes > Protopteridae > Protopterus > Protopterus annectens. The sequence goes on along the minus strand of NC_056733.1, from coordinate 1,350,853,379 downwards.
GGCGTTTTTTTCTGGCTATACTGCTCAGACAAGCTCCTCGTGGTCCTGCAGAGTGATCCTAGCTACAGAGAACTCAGAAAAGTGACTACTTTCTGGATTTAAGTATCTTTGCTGTTTTTTTTTTACTTGGAATAGCTTCTGTAGCTTAACCTGAACAAGCTTAAACTGTTTTTTAGCTGTTTGCTGCATTATTTTAAAATCTGCACTTAAAGTTACTTTTTAGTCGAATTTGATCGAAAGTTTGTTTGTTTGTTTGTTTGTTTGTTTAATTTAACTGTTGAGGCTGCCCACTAAAGTTTGCTAGCCTGTGTAACTGATTTATCACTGTTTTTGCATTTTCTGTGTGTTTCTATCAAAAAAAAAAAATAATAATAATCCTTGTTTTCCTGCCTCTCCTCGACTAGTTTAGACCAGTTTACAGGCATTGCTGTATTCTGGGCTGTGGTGTAGTTCCTGGGTTGTCCATTACCTTACTTGGATAGAAGGAAGTTTCTTTGCTCACCAGTGGGAGTGGGGAGCCTTGAGCAGCCTACCTGTCCCTGTAGGAAGTGACCTCAGCACAAGAGCTGTAGTAATTGGTTGTTTTGGACCATTTCTAGCTCTTTTGTAGTTCCCTGTTTAAAATCCGTGTTTGCACGGCTTTGTGCGGTTGTGCGCATAGCGCAGCGCCAGTTAAACAAGGTTAAACTTCTTCTGGCTCCGCCAAGTCTGCTCTTCAAATTTTCCCTTAAGAAACTCTACTCTTAGTATAATCAGACTACTCGCTATACTATAAGCCTAGCACTTGTTCTCAAAACTTCTCTACTAAGTAAACACTCTCGTACTAAGTAAAGCACTACATCCACCTACCACCCCTGTGAATATCCACTTCCCTTAAAGGCACAGCACTCCCTTGCACTGTTCTAGCATGTCGAGTGGTAGATTACTGGCATCCTCTCCAGTTCAGCTATTTAATCTGGGTATCTTGAGACAATGCTACAATTGTCTCATGTACACAGACAACCCTCTCCTCCTCCCAACAAACACAAATACATGTGAGAGATGCAACTATATAGCCAAACTGGAGGCTGAACTCTCTCAACTCAGGGCTGGCATGACCAGACAGGAGGAGATGGTAACCACACACACAACAAACCCATTCCCACATAGACCTACCACAACTGTAAACCAAACACATAAAAACAGAAAGACATACTCGGAGGCTCTAATAAAAAACTTACCAAAACAACAGAGGCTTCCAAAGCAGACATCCAAAAATCCACCACCTCAAAACAAAACACATGCAACACATACTTCAATAAATCAGTGTGTCAACCAATCACAGCCCTTAAGGCCAAACACCATGCCTGATACACTAGTAATAGGTGACTCTAACTGATGTCCCGCTTACCAGGCTGAACAAGGAGAGGGTGACTGTGAGCTGCCTATCGGGAGCTAGGATCCGCCACATAACACACACACTCAGGTCACTCCAAAGCAAGTACAAATATGATTCCGTCATTGTCCATGCTGGCGTGAATGACCTGAGATGTACCTCCCTGGACTACATGAAAAGAGACATAGAGGAGCGCTCCGATTATGTAGCCCAGACTGGTATGACCCTGACCCTGAGCAGCATCTTGCCCTCACTAAGAATGATGCCACAATACAAAGACAAGATGATCAGCTTTAACAACTGGCTTAAGTACTGGTGTCATTCTAAGGGGATCCAATGTCTGTCTGCCTGGGATGACATGTTGGACAAGCCATGCTGCTTCGCAAGGGATGGCTTACACCTGTCACCGCTGGGCTTCCGGATATTGGCTAAGGCTCTTGCCACCCCCATAGTGCCTTTTTTAGGCAAGGCTCAAAAGACAAACCCACCTCCTTAGAAAACAAAAATGGAAAAAACTAAGGGTAATGCTGCTCAACACCAGAAGTCTAAATCTCAAGATGCAGGCACTCGATGCACTCCTCAGCATGGAGAACATTGATGTCTGTGCAGTAACTGAAACCTGGTTCAAGGCTCCTGAGAGCACCCCAGCACTACCAGGCTATACCTCGTATCATGCATTTCGGCCCCAAAACCCGGGCCAAACCACAAAGGGAGGGGGAGTGTCCATATTCATCAAGGACACCCACACCTCCAGGTTAGTAGCAACACATGAAGCATCAGAGACCATACAGGTGCAACTAACCATAGGCAAAACTGCTATACAACTGGTAGCATGTTACAGACCACCCTCCCAATCTCAGGAACCCCACTCAGCCTTCCTGAAGACATTGGAGGATATGAATGTATAACAAAATACCATCATACTGGGAGACTTCAACTACCCAAACATAGATTGGGTATATTATTCTAGCCTTAACACCCTAGCCCAAAGGTTCCTGGAATTCATAAATTCAAATGCACTGGAACAACTAGTCACCTCTCCCACTAGGGGAGATAATATACTAGACCTGATCATCACAAACATGGGGACAAAATGCTCCACACCGGAGGTATACCCTTCACTAGTGAGATCTGACCACAAACTAATCAACCTGGATATACATAACCCACCTCCACCCAGCACAAAATACCACAGTGAAAAACTTCTCAAAAGCAGACTTCACTTTTCTTAAGACTGAGATGGTATCCTTTAAGCCCACTGGGCTAGTGGATACCACATCCCACAATGCCGAATCCTTCACAAATGCTTTCTATGGACATCTCCAAGAATGCATGGATCATGCAATCCCAAATAAATCCAAGTCCCTCTCCACCAAAGGCAAGCGTCCTGTCTGGTGGACCTCAGCCATTAACAAATTGTATAACAAAATAAGGAAGCTACTGCACGTCAGAGCAAAATCCCATAAAGGGAAGACATCTCTGATCAACATTAGCAGAAAACTACGTTCTCTCATAAAAACATCCAAGGCCAACTTTGAGAGAAAAATCGCTAAGGACACTAAAGATAACCACAAAACCTTCTTCAGCTATGTTAGAAACCTGGGCGGAAGCCCTCAGATATGCTCAGAGTTAGTTCACAACAACAAATAATACACTGAACCCACAGATATTGCCAACATTCTGGCTGACAGGTTCAGTGCAAATTTCTCCCCTCCCTCACCCCCAAAAGAAGAAATACCTATCCCAGCTGAATATAATCTCCCTGTCATCTCAGATGTCCAAGTGCGAACCACCCTCAACAAAGCTAAAAACACAGCATCAATGGGACCTGACGGTATCCTGGGTCGCGTGCTACGTGAACTCCAAGAAGAGCTAAACCCGCACATAAAAATGCTATTTAACCTTAGCCTTACTACAGGATATGTACCTGAACAGTGGCGTACAGCAACAGTGGTCCCACTCCACAAAGGGGGTACCTCTACAGACCCTGGGAACTACTGCCCCATAAGCTTAACCAGCCTGGTCTGCAAAGCTATGAAAAGAATCATTATGGAACTCATAAACAGAGACATAGGGGACCTACAGACACTTGACCCCACCCAGTTCGGCTTTGTAAAGGGCAGATCCTGCCATTTGAACCTGGTTGACTTTTTTGAAACAGTCACTAGAGCCATTGATGAGGGCAAAGCAGTCCATACAGCCTACCTGGACTTGGCTAAGGCCTTCGACACAATACCCCACTCAGGCATCATAGATAAGCTCAACAGCTTAAACGTAAACCCTTATGTCACTAGATGGGTTGCAAACTGGCTAAAGGACAGAACCCATAAAGTTAAAATCGCTGGAGCAATGTCAGACTCAAAGCCAGTCACAAGTGATATCCCACAGGGATCTGTCCTGGGACCCCTCTTGTTCGGCATTTATTTCTCAGATGTTAAAGCAAACATGGGAGGGTTGTGGCTGACAAAGTTCACAGATGACTGCAAACTAGGTGCCATAGTTGATACATCAGCGGACACATACTTCCTACAAAAAGGCCTCACAGAAATGACAACTGGTGCTGGAGTCACGGCCTTAAACTAAATGCCAAAAAATGTATAGTCATCCCCTTTGATTAAAACAAAGTACCCACAAATTATCACATAGACAGCAACCCACTGAGTATGGAAAAAGTAATCACAGACCTAGGGACCCAAGTCGACAGCGACCTCTCGTTTGACATCCACGTTGCCAAAGTGGTTCGAAAAACATTCTACCTTGCACACCTCATCATGAAGGGATTCACATCCAGATCCAAGGATGTCATTGTACCCCTATACTCCTCCCTCATCAGACCCATGATTGAGTACAATGCCCCATTTGGTATGTACCTCACCCGGCATTTGCAACAGCTGGAGAGAACACAAAAGTACCTCACCAAGAGGATCAAGGGTCTCCAACATATGTCTTATTCTGCCAGACTAAAGAAACGTCAGCTCTATTCAGTAGCATACCGCTTGCTCAGAGGTGATCTCTGCCTGACGTACAAGGCCATGTCCAATCAAGATCTGATGGACATGCTCCATCTCAAAAAATCCAAATCCATCAGGACCACGAGAGCTAAAGACTTAAACCTCGGCACAAGTATGAATAGGACATGCTGGAGGGATAGATTCATAACCCAGAGGCTTCCCATGCTTTGGAACAAGATCCCAGTTCATATTAGGCAGAGCCCCTCACTGACTCTCTTCAAGAGAAATCTTGATGAGTGGATGGGAGATCGTAAGTTTACCCCAGGGGTCACATCTGTGTCACTGCTAGACAGGGGCACAGTAAACTAATTCTATTATATAAGGGGACCTTCATTGTGTCACTTCTAGACAGAGGCACAGTATTCTAAATTTATTCTGTACATTTTTGTACCATTTCATGGGGTGGCAAAAGCCACATCACTATGGCTAGGCTTACAAATGCCCCAGGGCAGATAGCCTAGTACTAAACTATGAAACTATGAGCCAAACCCCATTCATGTAGGGGTTGACATGCTACATGCAGGCACACACGGGGTCATATGTCACAGGTGCATGTATTCAGCTACTAGATGGCTGCTTCCGTGTACAGTCGTGTTGCACAGCTGGCACATACACCACATAATCTGTCATGTTGACAGATACTGATGGCTAGTATCCACAGTGGGTTACATCTGCACCTCATGTGTTGGGGATCCTTAGGCTGTGTGCTAGTTGGGACAGGCCCGCATGGCTCCTTGTCTTGGTCACCCTCTTCCACACATCTATGCCCATGTATCTGTGGCTTATTATAGTGTGTTGTCCTTACATATTTGTCTGTATTCCTATCCACTGTGTGTGCAAGGCAGGAGTGGTGCATACTGACATGTGTTCGCACTGAGAACTGCAACTTCCAGATATGTCTGGTCCACTGGTGTTTGCAGACATGGCCTTCATGTGTTTAAGTGTGTAAGCATGCCCAGTATGACCTCTCAGTATGTTGTTGACTGAAATTGCCTTCATTCCTCTAAGTGTGTGAGCATGCCCAGTATGGCCATCTGTGTTGCATGTGTGGATCACATCCAAGTTGTTTGTACTGTGGTGGTGACCTTTTGTTGATCACCAACAGGTAGCATGCTGTGTCTGCAGGGTATCCATCGGTAATTTGCCATTGACTGCTGCTACATTTCTGCATAGTGGCGGTGGGGGGGGGGGGCACCTGACTGTTTCTACTGTTCTACACAGGAGTGGGAGGGGCACACCTGACTGTTACTCTATGTGCACGTTGGATGGGGGGGGTGCACTTGACACTTATACACATTTGCTAGGACTGTACTGGTATGTCAGGTACTCCATTTCAGTCTGTAGTCTTACCTATCCTGCTGGCTAGGGCTTACCAGTGTAATACAGATCCTAGCTTTGTTTACCTACATATAAGTGTCTGACTTCCTAGCCTTCACAATTTACATCTGACTGACTGGCCTGCTGCAGTCTGTCTGTGTAAGCCTGGGGGAGGGGTTAACCATAGGGCACATTCGGAGGCCATAGTACAGCATTTGTTTGTGTTTGTCTTCACCTGTCCTGCTGGCTGAGACTGTTGCTGGGTATGTGATCCTTCCTGACTGGTATGTGTGGCTCTTATGGACACCCCTGTTGCTCAGGCCATTTCCTACAGTGGATTTTGTCACCCTGTGTAGTACTGGCTACTATAGTGACTCCAGTATGTGTTACAGATCTCATGCTGCACTATGGGTGTCTACTATCTGCTGTCTTGACATCCGGCCACCCAATTCCCTTGCATGTTCACATCCATACCATAGCTACAGGTAAAAACACATTCTACTCCATTTGACAATTGGTAGGTTGATTGACTTACCTTGAGGGTGTGCCGGACTTGAGGATGGTGCTGGAGGGCTGCCTATGTCAGATGCACATAGTACACTCCCTATACATGGTTGGACACAGGTAGTGTCATGTTTGGCATCCCTTTTACTGTCTGTTTGAGTCAGAGAGGGGTGTCATTCCCTGGGGCCCTACTGTGTCAGTGCATATGCTATGCATTGCCTCTTTCCCAAGGCCAGAGCATACCGGGCACACCCCTTTCTGCCTACTGGGGCAGGCTCAGGTTGTTCCTCCTCCGAGTCACTCTGTACCTGTACAGGCCTTGGCATTGGTGGGGGGCTGTGTGGCCCTGCCCTATGCTGTTCCTGCTGCAGCTGTTTCCGCAGGATCATATTGTGTAGCATAGCACATACCATTACTATTTGGGTACATGTAGCAGGTGAATACTGCAGGGCTCCACCGGATGTGTCCAGACACCAGAACCGTGACCTGAGCATCCCAAACATATGCTCTATTATATGTCTGGCCTGTGCGTGTGCATCATTATGGCATTGTTGTTCAGGTGTGTGTGCATTTCTGATGGGTGTCATCAGCCACGGCTCCAGTAGCTACCCAGCATCCCCCACTAGGTGACCGTAGGGGATGTCCACATCGGCAAATCTGTGGTACAGCTGCATCAGTTGCCATGTGTGTGAATTGTCATAGCTTCCAGGGCAGCCAGCACATACATTCAGTATAATGCCCTGGGCATCACATACAACCTGGCAGTTGCTAGAGGGGATACCCCTGCAGTTGATGTAGGCCCTACTCTGCTCACTGGGTGGTGCTTTCATGCGTAAGTGTGTGCAGTCTATAGCACCCACTACCCAAGGGTAGTTAGCTATTTGGTGGAAGAGACGCATATTGCAGGTCAACACCTCACGTGTGTTGAGGAAATATACGTGCTCACTGGCATGTGCTGACATGGCATCCAGGAACTGGTGGAATATTCTGGATGCTGATGCCTGTGAGATGCCCATGTTATCCCCAGTTGTAGTTTGGGAGGTACCTGTGGCTAGTACACCTAGGCCTACACATACCTTGGTATCCACTGGGATAGGTTCCCCTCGGCCAGTGTGGTGTTTCAGGTGTGGCCTGCACAGCTCAAAGATTTGCCGTAGGAGGTCTCTGTCCACCCTATAGCGCTCTACTATCTCCAGCTCATGTAGCCCCTGGTAGGTTACCCTGGGTCTGTACACTCTTCTCTGTCTCCTCACTGTGGGTTGTTTGGCAGCATTGACATTCTCACCACCCTCAGCCTCTTGCACATGTTGTTCTATGTTGCCTGCTGCAGCCCTTCTCATTTTGTAGGTTTGGTTTTAAAATTTTCCTGCTTGTATACACTGGTGGTGTAGAGTGTGGAAAAAACAGGGGGGGTAGGTGTTAGCTTGGTTTATAGTGGTGTTCTGGGCTGGGCAGGTCTGCTTCTTGTGTGATTAGCTGATTCTGATACATTTCACCTGGCAGCTCAACTAGTTCTCCTTGATTATCTTCCTACTGCTGTTTTCCTTTCCCATTGCCTCCCTGTTTAGGCCTGTGTGCACGCCGTGCAGAGTGCTCAAATGTGCACAGAGCTGCTTTTTCCTGGTTTAACTTCCTTTTTCTTCCTGTAAAACCCGTTGTGCAGCACGCACACCCGCTTACACTTTGTAAAGAGTGCTAAGCAGGTTTAGACACACCCCAGCTTAGCTGTTCTATGCTAGGAGCAATCCTGAGCCACAGGTCTTCAATCCACTTACAGTATGCCTGACACACACCCCCATGATGTCAATTATATCCTAGTCTTGCACCCAGCTATTTATACTCTTACACTCTTGGGACCTGCCTCACACCCTGGGAAAATTTGGGATTCACTAGCCCTTCCCTCATTTGCATAGGATTGTCTGCTAATGCATAGTTACATGTCCCACACTGAGCCTCCCCCCTTAGCAACCATTACTCACTGGCCAGGTTGTCTTCTGACTGCCATTGACTTGCATGGCAGAATACTGATTTTAGTTAGAATGCTTATTTTATGTTTATTTTATTATTTCCCCCCCAATCCCATTTACAAGTCGCTGCCCTATGCTTAACCAGGCGAGATCGGTGAAAAGAAAATTAAAAGTTGTTTATTTATTTTTTTTTTTTTAATTTTGCAATGCCAATGGCCTTCTACTTGGCATGCTTCCTCAATGATATGCAGCCTTTATTTGGAGCTGTCATAGCTCTGTTTTGTAGATTGCAGGACTGTACTCAGTTACTAACCGAGTACATTTCTGCACACTGCATTCGTCCTGCATGGACGGCTGCAAGCTTCCTGGATCACATATTACCCTCATTTGCATGGTTTTCACCTGCAAATGAGGGTAATTTGCATAGAGGGGCTCAGTCCATGCAGGATTAGCCAAAGAGCTCATGTGCACATCCCGGGAGCTTGTTCCTAGATCGCAAGTCAGCCATATTGCTGAAAATAGCTCTTAAACTAATCCTGCATGCCATAAAGGGCTTCATAAATCCGGGGGATTGTGTGTAACTGTATAACAGTAAAATTATAGTAAAATACAAGAACTGCAAGCATTTATAACATTTAAAAAAAATATTTCAAAACATTATTTCATAGTTCCCAAAGTAGAATATCAGAGCCTTTTGCTACTTGGTTAATTAAACAATTTAAATGCAATTGTGTTTTTATTTCCTATGATTCTGCTGCATTCTTCATACTTATGTACTGTTTTTATAATCACATGTAGTGCCACCATTATTACTACTTTCATTGTATCCATACCAAATAATTTGCTTCTGTGATACATATCTTATTAATTTGTAGTTATCTACTAATTGACAGAGAGACTCAAACAAGAGAACTATGCAAGATGAGCATTGGTTTAACACAGATTAGCATGTGTGTCTATAATTAAAGTTATAGACTTTTTCAAGGCTAAACTAGTGAAACTGAAAAATAGCCAACAGAAAAACAAAATCACACATTATTGCTTCTTCCAACAAAATTATACAGTGATGAATAATCATAAGAAATAAAACAAAGACAGTGAACGCCTTCTTGTAAAATAAACAAATACTGCAGATAATCCACTATCAATACAAATAGCACTAATTATAAAAGTTATGCAAAAATAATTTATGTGCTATAAAAGTGTGAACACCTTTCATCAAAAACATTAAATATTTTTATGCTGAGTTATTTTTTTATATTGTTTAATATTATTTAATAATCTATTAAAAAGGTCAAATGAAGAGTTTCAAATATAAAATAATATTGATATTAGTAGTCTGATGCAGGTCTGGTAGTTGAGGGGCTTTGAACTTTATTTGCTTTGTAAGTTCTCATTTTCAAAATTTCACTCTAAATCATCTCCATGTGCTTACAAACTAACTGTCTCCAAAATACTAAACACAGATTTCTTAAAGTCTGCATAAAACCAGACAATGCTATAAAGTACATTGTGGTGTTCTTATTAAAGGAACAACATAAGCATGCTTTCATGTTTTGTATTCTCCGTGTCAGCTTCCTTGATTTCCTCACTATACAAATGCTTCCTTCCTAGTAATCATTAGGAAACCAGATAAACAATATTTCCCTTATATTATATATTACAATCAAATATTCCAGTATGTCTAATCCCATTGTTATAGGGACCCATGGGAATAGTGTAACCATTATAAATTAATATGCACTGTTTAAAGAATACACAGGAAGTATCAAATTTTCCCACTATCTGTCCTAAACAGTTTCAAAAATGGACTTGAGGATATGATCTGCCTCGCTAATAAAACGTGGATAATTACATTGTTTACAAATTTAATCAACATATCTTGTTAATAATTTCAACTTAATTGCATTTGCATTCATAGATTAACGGACTGGAAACTATGTTAGCAATATTTTTTCTGGGGATCCTACTGGGGGCTATGATTAAGTTTATCATTTTGCTTCAGAATTGGGCTTATTTTCCTTTCCTTTCTACTTTAAACCCAGTGCAAATGCCATTTTTGTTATCCTTACAATATCCATTATGCACAGAAAAAAGATAATAGTCCTGGAATTCAATCAAACCTTGCCAAAAATCTCAGGAATTTCAATCAGCTTTGACAAACAACGTGATTCTTAATCACATTTTTCTTGACTACTGAAAGGTAATGGCAAGAAGAACAACACATACTTCTTAATAAAGTTTCCTTTCTATTGATGTTAGTCTCAAAAATTCCATGTTACAGATCAGTGTTGATCCCTGTATCAAGACATGTCTATATCAAGGCATACTAGGTTTCCTTTGATATAGCCTTTGGTAAGTTTTAAGGCACTTGAAACAGTAGTTAGTTCATCCAAAAATGCTGGCAAATCTACTTCACTACCAGTCCACTGTGAAAACAAATTACCTACTAATTGTGCATAAAAATGCATATTTCAAAGTGTTTAATTTATAAATTATAGTTCTTTAATAATCTTTAAGTCCAAGATTTGTAAAAAGTGGGGCAAGAGGTTCCCACAAATTATTTCATTTAGCTCTTGATAAAATATAAAAACAAATTTTAAACACACACACACACACACACACACACACACACACACACACACACACACACACACACACACATATATATATATATATATATATATATATATATATATATATAATATGCCAAAACATATATATATATTACACACACAGATACATATATATCTATATCTATATCTATATATCTATCTATATATATATATATATATATATATATATATATATATATATATATATATGTATTTATTTATATATAGTAAGAGAGATAGATAGATAGATAGATAGATATAGATATAGATATATAGATATAGATATAGATACATAAATATATCAAACTTACCAGCTTTTCTGCTCTACAAGATCGCAGTACAGTGGTGATTTTCTGTAAAACTTGGTCAGTAATGTACTCCTAGTATTAATCTTAGTATTATTAAAACCTGTAGCCTGAGATAAAAAACATATATATATATATATATATATATATATATATATATATATATGTGTGTGTGTGTGTGTGTGTGTGTCTGTGTGTGTGTGTGTGTGTGTGTGTGTGTGTGTGTGTGTGTGTGTGTGTGTGTGTGTGTATATATATATATATATATATATATATATATATATATATATATACTTCAGAAGTACAAAGTTTCAAAACTTCAAATGGCCAAGACCATAAGATCAAACTTTTTAAACTTCAAAAACCTAATAAAAATAATAAAAACAAAAATATTCTTTTTTTACATTTTAGCAGGAAGGCAAGCCCCCGTACTAATTAAAGATACCAACTCCGAGATCAATCTACAGTGAGAAAAATGGTAAATATCCTCTTCTGTGCAGTAGAGCGATCTCCAATAATTTCCCCATGTCTTCACTTTAGTCCATTGAGCTATCAGTTTTTTTTATATACCATCATGGCTTGAGTTATTTTATTAAACTTAAATTCCACATAAAGAGACAGGGGTTCTATATTGGACTCTCTAGAAGAAACAGCTGGCCTAAAAGGAGGGTTTTTCAAACTCTTATATATTAAAATGCCAACCCTTAGATGATTGACATTAAAAATATATAGGTGTCAATGCCAAAGTTAACAGTATGTGGCAAACCCAAATACTGAAGGTCTGTGTGTCTGTTTACTGAGTTAATGTCTGCCTCAGTAACACAGCATAACTGCCAGTATCCTGCAATGAAATAAACCTATTCATTATACAATCATTATTGTCAATTAGCATTCCAACCAACAGTTTGGCTTTTATGAGTATTAAGGCCTTTTTAATTTTGAATTAAACATTGTCATACATGTTTCTTTTGTTAAATTATAGCATTTATTCTTGGGAGTTTTAGATAAATTCAACCAATTCTCCTGTTCACATATATTCTAAAGGCACTGATTTTCTGCATGAGCAGGTCAAAGGCACTCACTCTCTTAGTGTTGTGCCTGAATTGACATATTGTATTACAGAATTGTTTGATAAATACTACATCTTAAATTTCTATGTATATGGTGTTAAGTCTGTAAGTGCAAAAGTCAAATCCCCTTTCTTAAAATATTTTAATGTACTGAGAATAGATATTGCAGTCTTAAGTTAAATACCCTGAAAGAAGTGTTGTTAAAAGCTGGATTTTTCATCTTCTATTATGCCTTGTATTTCTGCCTCAGTATTTGTAATGCCCCCCACCCCACCCCAAGCTAACTGCCTGCAATTCACTGGTGCTGTCCATCTCTTGGTAAAACCTTTCCATAATTTTTAGATGATTTTTGTGAGTTTGGATATGCTTTTAATTGGCTATTTGTGCTCTGCAGACCTGTTAGAGAACTCCTCGAGGCTCTTTCCACTAATTGTGGTTATTTATTGGTATAATCAAAAAAGAGAGGAAGAGGTAGCATTTGTTGGCTTCACTAAGCATATGTGGGTATTGATTTCCTAGGCTAAAGGCAGTGCATTCATAATATTATTTTTGTCTGTCAAGACTGCTTTAGCGATGTTATTTTGAGTCATAACTTTCTTTGTTGGATTCCTGGTCATAGGTGGATTTATACAACTGAAAATTATTATGTTTGAAAATAGTTTCACTTTTTTTTTAACTTTCATCAGTAATGGTGTCATTATATTTGGCTAGAATAGCCATAAAGCTTATATCCTGCCTTGTCAAGACATGTTCGTAATTCATAATAATAAACAATATCATGTGAAACCAGGAGGCAACTTAGCAATACTAAACTTTAGGGGCAATGTCATATTTTATAAAATATTCAAAATAAAGGTCATCCCAAGTTAAAAGTTTCTATGTAATTAGTTTTTTGGAGTAGATTGCTACTGTTTAACAAATGGTGTAATTGTTATTCTCAATACTGCATACCAAAACATATTTGGAGGCTTTCTTAAAATAATGCTATCATTTTTGTAAATTGTTGATAGTTTCTCAGAGCTACAGAGCACATCTGCTCTTTGATCATCTCCTTGGATACAAACTTGCATGCCAGGAATGCTGTGCTTTGATAAGCCACTGGGTTTGATAATATCTGAAGAATCTACTGTCTCCATAGTTATCAGCTCCAGAAAAAAAAACAATGTTACTAGTTTTATATTTTTTAGCCAAAAATGGAGCTGACTAAACTTGGTGAGGGAAGGGAAACAAAACAAAAGTAGAGGCATTATTGGTGGGCTGATGATATTACTAATCTGGACAACTATCAAAAAACTCTCTCTCAAACTCATGGCTTTGCACATGCTGCTCTCCTTACGAATCATTTTAGCTCCTCCTTCTTTAATACCTATATACATCCTATATTTCCCTTGTTTTTATTTCTCTCCCTCTTAGTCTTATTTTCTTTACTCTTAATCTTACTTTCACTCTTTATTTCTCCTGTCTCCAATATTTACTCCCCTTAACAAATACTTATTTCTCTGACTCCTCTCCCTTCTTCTCCAACTTCATATCCACTGTTTGAATGTTCCACTCTGATATTTGCTTTATGAGTGAGCAATAAACTCACTCTCTTATAACATATAACAAGTTTCTGTGCTACATAATATTGTATTTATCTTGTTTTACTGATGGTATATGTACATTCTTCTACATGTCATTTGTGTATTAATATTTGTTTACATGGGATTGGGGAATTGTGTTAACTGTCGCCATCTCTCTTGATTCAGTGCCACACTCCTCCCTCTTCGACACTCATGCCTGACTGTTGCAGATCTTTTTCACACAATCCATCTACCTCTTTGCTTGATGTCCTTGTTTTCTTTTACCTTCTTCACGTATGTCCCAAATCTTCTTCACCAGATTGTCTTCTGCTTTTCTGCACATGTCCAAACCATTGTAATTTGTTCTCTTTGATCTTTTCTGCAATTGGAGCTATGATGTCACTTTTCACCTATACGTATGTATCTTTTATTCTTGTAATATTGAAGCTTTTCTCCCTGATCCTCTGCTGAAAACAGATAAATTATCTAGTTAGACTTTCTCAGTAAATAAATGTCATTAAGTAAATAAATAAATTAATCTTATTTGCCATTGGATAATGAGTTACAAAAATGCTTCTGAGACTGCTTTCATGCAGATTGATAGATTTATTGTACGTGAATCAGTATAGCTTTATCAAATCTAACTATTGCCTCCAATTTGTTTCAGTTTATTTCTGCAGTTATGAACATGTGTGAAGGGGGTCAATGGATGAAGCATGTGTGGATGCATCAGAAGCATCAAAAGTATTTCTTATGAAAGCATTTTACCCAATTATTGTAGTATAATACCAACTCATAAAATAAATTAGATAGGTGGTGGCTTGACTAACCTTTTTGAGTCTGGATTGGTGAGAACATGTCTAAACTATAGCAGTGACATGGACTCATTCACGGTTCCATTTTGGGGCTATTTTTTTAAGATCTGTTTGTGATGTCCTTAGCCATGAATATTTTTGCGGTTTTTAATTAATTCACAAATGACTCAAGAATTGCCTTACCTGTTTTTAATATTAAAGATCAGAATACACAACTGTTACAGTTAAATCAGCTGGTTTGATGTATTTGTATTAACAGACTTAAGATTAATATAAATAAGGAATGCACTGAATGGACAAATATTAAATTAGTTGGTGCATGATAAGAATTTGGGAATCACGGTTATTAGTGATCTCTCCTTTGATGTACATGTACAGTATGTTGGTATAAAGGCTTTTGGGACAGTTTTTACATACTGCTGCTTGCAGGACCCCAAATGTGATGATACTTATGTAAGATGTATTGTTTAGGCTGTATTAGTATATGTAGAGTTAGTTTAATACGTGTATTCTGAAATGGAAATGAAAAAAAAATGAAGGAATCCAGCGCACCTATACTAAGGAGATCAGTACTTCTTGGATCTAAGTTTACAACAAAAGGTTTGAGGAACAATACCTTTATTCTCTTCATTTTAGACTTCTGTGATCTAATACAACTGTGTTATTGTTTACATAATTAGAGGATTGGCTTCAATATTACATCTGTGTTTTCTTAATTATGGAGTTACTATCCATAAAACCAGTTTAACTTTGTATGTTGAGAAGTTTACAAACATTTTTTTGAAAAATTGGCCCTTTTCTGTAAAGCTAGCCAAGTTATCTAATTCACTATAAAGAAGTAAAAAATCCAGCTTCCATGCCTGAGTTTGAAGTTATATTAAAGAATTTATTTTTGGCTCTATATATTTAGATCAAATACACTAGTACAAACTCTAGGTGGCCCATATCATCATCATCAGCTCCCTTTTTCCCATTTTCTACATGGGATCGGGGAATCTTGTTAACTGTCACCATCTCTCTTGATTCAGTGCCACGTTCCTCCCTCTTCGACACTCATGCCTGACTGTCGCAGATCTTCTACCACACAATCCATCCACCTCTTTGCTTGATGTCATTGTTTCCTTTTACCTTCTTCCCGTGTGTCTCAAAACTTCTTCACCAGATTGTCTTCTGTTTTTCTGCACATGTCCAAACCATTGTAATTTGTTCTCTTTGATCTTTTCTGCAATTGGAGCTACTTTGGGTTCTGCTCTTATGTCCTCGTTTCCTCATCTGTCCCACAGACTGCATCCTTCTCAGGTAAGGTGGTGGCCCATACTGGACTTACAATGTATTGGTCACTGCCTTTACTGGCAGTAGACTTGTACTTCCCCACTCTGCAAGGTGTATACTCATAGTATTCCTTTTTTGCAATTAAGGAAGAAACCACTAAACTATCTTAAATAAAGGATCATCCTAAATAATCCACTGGTTTGTACATCTTTGTTTAATAGTTGTTTTTTGTCTGCATAATTGGTTTCACATATAGTTTTTTTTTGATTATTTACTATTAAAGAAACTGAACTTTGCTTTTGTTCTGAAAGTATCTAAATAGTAGTGCTTTGAACAAAGTTCTCCTTTGATATAAAAGCTTTCAGATATGTCTCATATTTTACACACCTCTGTCAAAGTAAATACTTTCATTCTAGTTGCTAACATTATAAGTAGAGGTTTACTACTGGTATCATTGCCTCCATGTTTATATTTGCAAGACCCCTGACATAATGCTTTCAACCATGTAGTCATTTTTAGGGGGATTCATACTCATATTTATAGCCCTGTACCTGACTTGAATTTATGCATCTAGTACTGTAGCAGTCATAAGGAAATCAGCTGATGCCTTAAAAATCCCACAAACTGAAGATGGATCTGATTTTGCTTTCATAAGGGCAGAACATAATCTTCCTCAAAACATGCTAATTTACATTTAGTTCATTTATGCATCACGGCT
Organism: Protopterus annectens; assembly: GCF_019279795.1. NCBI lineage: Eukaryota > Metazoa > Chordata > Ceratodontiformes > Protopteridae > Protopterus > Protopterus annectens. The sequence continues at coordinate 1,350,836,848 of NC_056733.1, read as the reverse complement.
GGAATTTACAAGTGAGCAAAAAGCAATGCCAGCAGAAGATAGGGGAAAAAATCTCTGCTCTGTCAATTTTAAAAATCAGCACTAAATTAGTCATAAAGAAAATTAAACATATTGACGTACGTAACAGATGCAAGGAACAGTGTCCCTAAGTAAATGTTTTTCTTTTTTGTTCCAAGGTAGAGTGTGTCTTTGTTGAAAATATCAACATTCGATCATTTTGATGTGATATGTCCAGTAGTGAGAGACTTAACAAACTCCCTTTGTATGTAGTGCTGGTTATTAGCACCGTATCCAAGATCCTTGCATGACTTTATCTTAAAATTTTAGAAACATTCCAGATCTGCATCAGATTCCCTCCATTTCTCAAAGCAACCTTATATTACTGTCAGTGCCTTATTGGTGCATTCCTGCCTAATGGTTCCTGCTCTGCTCCTCCTAGAATTTGCACGTATGCCATCCTTCTGAATTACAGCTCACTGCTGGGACATCTACATATCTCTCGACCTCTTGGCACAAGAAATCTGAACAAAGCATGACATAATGTGGGGACAGAGAGCAAAATATAGGAACACATTTTAAATACTGCTCTTATAAACTTAGAAAGGTGCTAGAATAACACAATTTGTTTTAGCACACGTCTGAAGGACATGAAGTCTGCAACTCAAATGTATATCATTATTTAGTGACTTTAATCCTCAGACCATAATGGTGATTTGTCAGAAAATCACAAAGATTATGAGGAACAGGCCAAAAATAAAAGGCAAAAAGCTGGACATTCTGAGAAAATCTGGACAGTTGAGAGATGTGAGCATCTGTTATCTGGGGGTATAAAACAGTTTAACAACATTATGACTACTCAAAAATAAACTTATTGATTGTATAACAATCTACTCAATTTAACAGAATTAGAACTTTGTCACCACCTTCCCAATCTTTTAATGTATACACTTTAGAATTAATGCAAATATCTCATATAAATTTCAACGAAGAATTATGCCAGCATTTATCACAACAGTGCAATGCTTGCCATTCATTTTAACTCTGAAAGTTTTTCTTTTGTGTGAGCAGAAGACTGTATTCCGTACCGCCATATGAAGTCATAACCAAGATAATAAAGAAAATCTATCCATCCTTCCATCTACAACTTGCAGTTTTGTTTTGTTTAATCTTAGTCTGGCATAATAAACTGTTTTTTAAAACATACTATACAGTGTATCGGCACTGTGGAACAAAATCTTCTACCTAATCATTGTTTACATCAAGGTGTACAAGTGGGTGTTACCTTTTCAGTCTTCAGTATTGCCTTTGGAATTATGAGTGTTGACCCATTTAATAAGCAGTTACCATTACATAAAAGCAAACCTCTCAACCTGCAGACATTGAAAAGAAGAACAAAGGCCCTTGAAAAGAAGGTACATCTGGCTAAAAGTTTAGATATCTAATTAGCATAACATTTGAAACCAAATGGCATATAACTCTTCCTGCTTCTAGAAGGAATGTGAGATAGTACTCAGAAGGACATTTAAGAAAGAGAGTGACAAAACTTAGGGAAAAATCTAAGCACAGTATGTAAAAATCTGTTGACGAAAACTGTTACACAATTCTGCCACACAAGGTCATTTAGTTGTACTTCAAAAGGAGGTAGATACCAGATGTTGCCACTGGTATATTTATCATGTAGTGTGGGTTCCTGTGTACTAGACAGCTTCAAAAAGTGTATGTATTGAGGGGAATTCAGATAATTCCATAAAGAGGTAAATCAAGCCTGAAAATAAGGCCATACCTGAAAAAATAGGGACATGCTGTGCAGAGGTAAATCAAACCCGAAAATAGAAACATTCTTCCATAATATGGACAATTGAGAGGTTTGGATAAAAAGTAAAATATGGTTTTTTTTTTATCTTTTCCCTTCTCATATCTTAACAGTCTAGGCATCTAGATCTTTATTTTTTTTCACTTACACCCTGTTTTATCCTGTAGAGGTGTTTCTTCCATTATAACATTGCACCTTTTTCTTCTGCCTTTATGAATTTCAGGGTCAGGACTCTTGAAACTGCCTATATTGTTAGTATATTCACATAGTCATCTGCCAGTGTGTCATGTCTTTCTCTCTGCTGTGTAGAGAATGTCAAATGCTTCAATATGCAATCAGCAATGAATCCCTTCTGTTCTCTCTACTGCAGTTTAAAATGATAGGCCTAAAACCTCTGTGTCTGTCTTTCTTTCAGTTTGTATGACTTGCAAGGCTACTTGCCTTCTACAAAAAAGCATTGACCCGTTTAAACTTCCTGAGACAAAGAGAAACCATTTAATGCAGTAGTACAGTTATTAAGTTGAGCTGTTCATCTTTTCCACCATCATCCCCTGCTGTGTGTCTCAGTTTCACATGTTAACAGTGTGTGTCTCAGTTAGTATCACATGTTAACAAGCTAAGTATGTCTAGTGACATTTGCCATTCATAACGTTTTCTCAATTGGACTGGATCTCTGCCTGCACCTCTGCTCCTAGGGTTGCATAAAACACTAGCTAACCATTTACTTGTTCTGAATTGACTTACATACTTTTTATTAGTAAAAATAAAGACTTCTTACTATTCAGTCTGCAAGCTTCAGGTAATATGTATATTTTTAGGGTAAAAATAATGAAGCAGACTCATACCTCTCAAATGTACATATTTTCAGAGAATGCCCACATTTCTGACTTATGGTTTGGGTCTTTTCCTCATAAAATGTATTTTTTCTTGCAAATCATCAAGGTCTAAAGTCATTAAATAATGACAGGCATTTGAGTTTCAGACTTCAGAAAAGGCATGCGATCCAAAATCAGTTACTGTAGCAATGATTTAAGTTTACAAGGGCAGTATTTAAAATGTGACCCTATTTTGGGCCTTTTTGCTCTATTATGTTCTGCTTTGTCACATTTCTTGTGCTAAGAGGTTGGGAAGAATGGGCAGACATTACATGGTTTCTATACATTTCTTCTTTAAATAATCTAGATTTATTTTCTTGTCTGCAGTTTACATGCTTTCTTGTCAGTAAATGTAATATGAGAATTTCAACTTTATTAAAGTACTTATCTAAACACTATACAGACACTAATAAACTAAAGGGATATGAAATTAAATAGGAGTAAAAAAAGGCATGAAAAATATTCACGCCATATGCATCAGTGAAGTTGTAAACAGCCTTTAGTTTTATTTATTTATTTAACATTTGTTGACTGGGAATGTCTGACTAGGTTCCACAGATCCTGTTTTCAGCGGAGGCCTGGGGAGAAATGCTCCAGAAGCATGTCTTTAGAATGTGGGAGGAAACTGGATTACCCGGAGGAAACCCACACGAACGCAGGGAGAACATGCAAACTCCACACAGAAGGCACCCCAGCTGAGAATCGAACCAGAGAACCTCTTGCTGTGAGGCAACAGCATTAACCGCTGCACCACTGCGCCGCCCAGTTAAAGGTCAGAAGCAGGTGATCTTCTTTTTATTACCCAATAATTTCCTTATCTTGGAGTTGATGCATAGCACTGCCAAATGTCTTCTATTTCCCCATAAATAAATAGTAGAATGTTTTGTACTATGGCTAGCAAGACTGAACAATACCACCTAGATGTGTTTACCACAAAAGTATAAGGTGATCACTTAATAGTAAGTCGCCTCAATGCATACCAGCTAAAATACAGCTAGATGTCCAATAAGAAAACTTACTTGCCTGTCTTTCTTTTTTTTTTTTTTAATTAACCAGGTTATTGTTCTGGTCAAAGAACTTTTTTTCCCGGCATGACGCAGGCCTGCAGGACAGTAGAGTACAATAGGTTACAATAGATAGAAATGAGATTAAATGAAGAACGATATATTAAAATAAGAAAGAATAGGATTACAGTAAGTACAGTAATAGCTAAACATGCAGTAATGTAACAGCATATACAATATTTATAAATAATTTACTTACAGCAGTGTTTTAAAATTGGAAGCATAAATCTGTAATAAAATATATTAAGAATAAGAGAAAAGAGAACAACTAAGAGAATAAGTAGCAACAGGAATGATGTGTAATCAGAAATAAAGGCAGAGGTAAAGCAAAGGGGAATCGAGAAAGTGGAGGAAGACAACATTAGGTGTAGACAGGAATGTTACCGTAATGTTAGAAAGGGTATGTTACCGTAATGTTAGAAAGGGTAGAAGATGTGCAGTGGTATGAGATAATTAGTGTAGGAAATACATTACATTGGTGAGAGGGTGGTAGATGATGACAAGGAAGTAGGGTAGGATGGATAGGATAGAAGAGCATAAATGTAAGGTCAACAAGAATCCTAACAGTAGGGTTGCAGAGGTACTGTATACTTATTCTAAAGTAGTACAGCTAGAGCTACATAATGAGGGATTAACTGTGACTATCAAAGTACTGGCATTTGGTGAAGCCTAGTAATGAAGTTATGACTCTGGTGCCCTGAAGTGAATTGTTTAACATACTGGTCCAGTTTTTAAGTAATGCCTTTTAGTAGATTCTAAAGTGTAGGACGAGGAGAATTATGCCAATGTTATTAAGGGAGTAGGAATATCTTCTAAACTGCAGACAGTGTCTTAAAGAAAGATAATAATGTTCATTCAATAACTTAATGGTCAGAATATGTAAAAGTAAGGAAACTCTGTCTGGTACTGGAAGACCTTTGTACTTTTTAGAGTGATGCAGTGGTTCCCATAAGGTGAGCTTAAGTGAATAAATTGCAATGTCTTATTTTTGTTTTCTGGAAAAGCTGTTTGCTCTGAGGTGAGTGTGAGGCTGTGAGTGATAGGGAGTATTCCAGTTTAGGGAGCAATACATTAATGGCTATAGCACAACTGTTTTTGTCTAATTTTGTTGGCTAATTTGAGGTGCATGACTACCTTCAGTGATTGGATCGCTACATGAGGCTGAAAGGAGAGAGTTTGGCTTAATTGGACATCTAAATATATTTAAGGAGTTATAAAAGGTAGGTGGTAGTGGTGGTAAAGGTTATAAATGCAAAGGAGTATAATTTTGGTCAGGGCTGTGTTTGTCCCAAATATCATACATGCAAACATTTTTGTATTTAAGGTTAGTTTACTAGAGTATATCCATTTCTAGAATACCCATGCATGTAAAGGGGTGATAGTCTTATGATGACAGTATCTTATGCATATTGGGTAATACTGAGACCCAGTATAACCCACAGGAGGGTATTAACCAATGATGAGAACAGCACTTGTCCAAGAGCCAATCACTGGTGGACACCAGCAGTTGTAAAAGCACTGATATAACTAGTTTAAGAATCAGTGGAGAAACACCTGTCTAGAAGACGTTTTTGAGCCATGTAAAGACTTCAGCAGAGAAGTTGCACTTTTCACGCTTGTGCAGTGGTATGTTACAGAAAACACAATTAAACTGTTTTATTAACGAAACATGTTTTATGGAGGGAGGGGTTGAAGCCTCTACCATGTAGAAGACTTGCCACTACACCTCTGGTACGGATTATGTTCTGAAGAGGAAGTCCTGCACCTCACACAAGGGAAAGCCTTTCCTCTTCCTACCTCACCTTGAACTCTCATCTTTCAGTAGCAGCCGACCAAAATTTTCAGTTTACAAAAAAAAAAAAAATGCTCAACTGGCACACAGATGATGGGCATAACTGCAACTCATCTGAAGTAGGTTTGCAATATCAGAAGGTAGAAAGAGTGCTATCATAAAACTGGAATGAATCCGCTACAACGCCCATTAACTCTAGCTTTCCAAAATTGAGAAAAGAGAAGCCTTTCTATTCCTTGACATTTATCCTTCTCAGCAAAGTGTATATGCTAGTAGTCACATGCTTTTATTAGCAGAGACCTTTTTTGTCCCCACATAATAGTGTTGTATTATGCATCCTCTGTTAATCATCATCTACAATTGTCAAGGAGCAGAAAGTTATGTTTTCTGTGACCCTTTAGCTAGATCTGTCATCCCAGGGCTCCTAAAATGTAAAACAAACAAGTAGAAAAGTGACAGTAACAAGCCAAAGCTGAATCCTTTAAATATTTAAACAACAAAAGCCATTAATTTTGTGAGCCAGTATGTGTGTGTATGTGTGTGTGTGTGTGTGTGTGTGTGTGTGTGTGTGTGTGTGTGTGTGTGCGTGCGTGCGTGCGTGCCTGTGTGTGTGTGTGTGTGTGTGTGTGTGTGTGTGTGTGTGTGTGTGTGTGTGTGTGTGTGTGTGTGTGTGTGTGCGTGCCTGTGTGTGTGTGTGTGTGTGTGTGTGAGTTCACGCACATGTCTGTGGGTTGGTGAGTGGAATATCAGATTTAGGAACACAATTACCAACACAGCAGGTGATGTGAACGAAAGCATGCATGACAGAGACTCTTGCAGCTATGCATCTCTCTCTATTTGTTTATATATGTCTTGCATAAAAGCATTCCTTCTAGCACACAGCTCTTTCATTGAATGAGAAAATGTTTCCCAGCTGTTAAGGAGTGCCATTGAAGGTTTATTTGGAAAGAAGCAGGTAGTGAAGGGTCATTCCTATCAACAGCTCTTCATTAGGACATAAGCATTAGGAGTATTGTGTCTGAAGGCCAGGAAAAACAGATGTGGTAAGCACCAGGTCTCACATCTCTGCAGCTATAATACAGCAACCCACAGGGGAAGAAAAAACATTTTGAAAGGCTGCCAGCTGTAAACATTCCATATCGTAGCAAATAGGAAATGTAAAAAAAAAACAGTAAAGCTTTTTTTAATGAATCAACTTAAGTGAAAATATGGTAGGGCAGGACGAGTCCTAGTAAAGCTGACATACATTTGTAAAACTGTGTCTTACTCTACATCAACTTAAAGAAGTAGTTCACAGAATCTCTACAGGAAGTCATGGATGAAGGGCAGGCAGTATGCAAGTTGAAAGAAAACTTGAGTATCTATTTATAATTTTGGTAGTTATATATGTGACAATGGAACAAAAACTTGAAAAAAAACAGGGCAAGCAGTAGAAAGAAGATGTGAAGAGAGACTGGAGGAAATAATGCCAGTGAAAAAGCAGTATATGCACACATTTATAAAGACTGCATACATACAGCACATAGAAACAGCTATTTGCTTTGCAGGATATGTAAATCTTAAGGTTAAAAAAAAAATAAAAAAACAAGCTGCAGCTCAAACAACTGTTTCTAGCTTTCTGTCGGTAAACAGAAGTGCAACAGCCTTTTATCAGACACATGCAGAGTCAAAGAAAGGTGTTAGTTCTGAAGAGGGAGAACAGACATTTTGGAACATCTGGGATTTAAGTATGAGATAGTGGTCATTATGCATGTTACAAGTGTACTTATAAAACAAACTGTACTGCTTTACATACTATCCAGAAACCTTAAAATGTAAAGAGTTATGAGGGAGTTCCAGATGAATGTTCTAGGATCATATCTGTTGTCTTCAGAAATGTGGAACTGCTAGTGCAGGGAAGGAATGTGTCCAATTCCAGTACTGTAGTACATTTGTGGATCCTCCCCTACTGCATGCTACAGAGGTCTTGTACAGATTTTTGGTTTATATTTTGGGTCTTGTTCTCCTAAAAAGTGTGGATTTCTGGCAAGTCACTGAAAAGTGAAGTCACTAAATAATGGCAGACATTTTAGTTTCAGACTTCATAGCATGTAGAAAATATGTACTAACACAAATCCTGTTATTCTACTTTCTAGGGTTATAAGAGCAATATTTAAAATCTGTAACTATTTTTGGACCTTTGGCCCTCCTTTATTATAGGCTTTCATGTGCTAAGAGGTTGAGAGGTATGCAAATGTGTGGGGTATACAGTCCCCAAGATGAGGATATTAAAGGGGTGAAAATATCTGAAAAGTGTGTTATTGACTAATGGAATCCTCTATTATTCTATTGGAATTATAGTTTATTTGTAAAAGTGTCAGGACCTGCATTCTTTCTTGTACCTCTGACAAAATGCTTGTTTGGTGTATTTAAACACTATTACCCCTAGGTCTAGAGTAAAAATATAGAAATCAAATTGGTCCGATGAAGCATCTGTTTATGTTGTGAAAGCGCTCACTAACTTTTATAATTTTTATATTTTATTTTATTAAATATGTTTAGCCCTGGAACGTGCACTGGTCTCACTCTTTGCATTTTTTGTTACTTTTGAATTGTTGAGTGGACCATTTACCTTTGGGGTATTTTATTTATTTATTTTATTTTACATTTGTTAACCAGGCTAGTCCAACTGGATACATGTCCATTTTCAGTAGAGGCCCGGGGAGATAAGCTCCACATTAAGTAAATAATACAGATCAGCATAAAAGAAAAAAAGAAGAATTTTCAAATAAGAACTTAATATTGAGAGAAGTGAGTACAGAGTTTATGACAGGAGTACAGTACTATAGAGAAAGAGAGTACAGAGTTTAGCACAGCAGTACAGTGCTATCGATACAAAGTCTAACACAGAAATACAGTCCTATTTACATAGTAAAGGGTATGACATTAGTGAGTACAGAGTTTAATACAGCAATATAGTACTATGTACATGGTAAAGGGTATGATATGCAACATACTGTATGTTAGGAATGAAGGCACAGATTTAAAAAGTGAATTCAGGTAGTCTTAAAGTATAACTTAATGCACAAGAGAGTTTGTGTATATGCATTTAAAACAGAATGTTATACTCATAGTAAAAAGATAGTTAGTCTGTATACAGATGGTAGAGTTTTGCTAATAGCTGAATGAGTATACAAAGATCAAATACAGTGATATTTCCCTGGGAGTAGGAAAGTAAAAAAGGGGGGTTAAGTGAAAGATTACTCATTCCACAGTATGGGTTTTGGGTGCAAGCTATACAGTGATGTTGTAGTGGGGAGTATCAGTCAGGGTTAGTACAAGGGCATAGCCATTGTGTTTTTAGGAAGATTTTTAGTTGCTTTTTGAAGAGTGGTAATGATGACTGAGATGCAAGTATGCTGGGAAGCCTATTCCAAGTCTTCCCCACAGAGTTTGAGAAAAGAGAATCACCTGCTCTGTTGTGGGATTTCTGGATGGTGACCGGTAGTTTATTGATGAGCAAAGAGTAGTAAGATTAGAGTAGGGAGAGATGAGGCTACTGAGAATATGAGTATTACTAGGATGGTACAGAATCTTATGCGTAATGATGAGTTGTTGAAACTCTAGCTTATTTTACATTTCTAGCCATCCTAGCTGTTTGAGATTTTGACAATGGTGAGTTCTAAATGGGGAGCAAGTAGCAAATCTGGCAATATTGTTATAGGAAGTGGTTAGCTTATTACGGTTACTTTTGGAAAGATTAGTATAAATGGGGGAGGCATAGAGGAGAGTAGAGATCAGATGGGCCTGGGCAATGGTAGTTTT
>NC_056733.1:1350792500-1350822500 GCF_019279795.1 Protopterus annectens | reverse complement strand
GCAGTATAATCAGTTGACTAGATATATTTATTTATTTATTTATTTAATTTAACATTTGTTAACCAGGAAAGTCCAGATTGGAACAAAGCCAATTTTCAGCAGAGGCCCAGGGAGGAACACTCCAGATGCATGTCTTTCTATCTTTGGAAGAAACCGGTGCACCTGGAGGAAAGCCACACTAATGCAGGGAGGACATGCCGACTCTGCACAGAAGGCACTACAGCCGAGAATCGAACCAGAGAAGTATTTACTTCACCAGTGTCATGAAGCTGCTTCTTTTTTGATAGAGTTCTACATATACATGTTATTAACAGTTCAAAGATGTGTATTAAGTAACCCATGCTTAGTGCTATACACAATGTTTGAAAGTTGCAGTAGCAGATAGTTCCAGACTACTTAAGCAGGAATGGAAAATGAATGACTGAATGAATAAAAGGATGAAGTGTTTAGATTAATGCAGTAAAATATATCATATTTTCTTGCAACATTTTGTCTTCTTAGACTCGCAAGACTAAAGAAATGTCAACAGGACCGGCCTTAGATCAACTAGTGCCGTAGGCAAAAGTGCTCCATGGCACCCCCCCCCCCCACAACACACAGTACCCCCATCCTTGTCTACCTACATCAAAGAAATACTGGAAAAGCACCCCTGATAGAGGCGCCCTAGACGGCTGCCTAGTTGGCCTATGCCTAAGGCCGGCTATGAATGTCAGATAACCAGATCCAATGGTAGTGGAGCAGCATATAAGTGACTAAGAGTGTAAGTGCTATAAAGAGCCTCAGGAGAAGGAATGGGATCAGCAGGAACTGGAAGAAGGCAGACAAAGACTTTTCAGTCCTGTAGCACTAACAATCCCACTGAAGGTTAAGGGCTCACTTACGGACTGGACTATATAAAATATTGAGAGGAGGAGCCTTGAAATCAAAAATGGACTCATATGCATATCCAGGCCATCTACGTTTATGAGTTTACAGGGCACCAAAAGATGAGGGGTAGAAAGCAATGAATAGAGTATAACTGAAAAGAAGTGTGTTGCCCCACGGTGTGATGGTAGAAAAGACACTGCTACTCAGTCATTAATAAGGTGTAGAAACAACTGTTGTAAGAAGAACAGCTGGAGATACTCTCCCAAGATCATGGATGAAAAGAAAATGTTTATTACAAAGTGTTAGTCATTTTATTTACAGTAATCCATTCTGTGAAGTGAGTTGATGAACATTTAATGAGCTCCCATGCACATTTAAATAATTTGACTTGGGGATTTGTTACAGTTCACTGACTGTGTGCATACTTAAATCAGGAGTTTCATGCATTTTCTAAAATAAGTATCCAATAATAGCAGATGACATGCATCTGAGAACTAACATGCCAGCAGTTCTTTAAAAGCAGATAAATAGTTTTCCAGAATGAGAAGCAATATCATCCCTGCAAGGAATATCATAGTCACTGGTGTAATTCCCCAAAACTGTTGTCACAAGACAGAAATAAAGTTGCGGATCTACTGAATGTCAGCCTTAAAAAAATATGTTGATATAGGGGTTATGTCTTTGTTTTGTGCATTTTAGTGGTTATTGAAAAATGTACTCGAAGAATGATGTCCATTTTTCCAAAGAGACTAAGTTTATTTTGTGGAAAACTTTGCAAATGAACTTATGCACTTGCTTATCAGAAAAGTAGCATAGCAGGAAAGTCTGTTTTATGGATTAGAGAAATATTTTATTCCAGTGAATGATATGTTCAAAATAAAATAATTATAGTGATAATATTTGCATGAGGAAAAGGGTGGCAATTATTTCTTGACTGAAGCATGAATGACATATCTATTTATCTACACACACACACACACACACACACACACACACACACACACACACACATAATATATATATATATATATATATATATATGTGTGTGTGTGTGTGTGTGTGTGTGTGTGTGTGTGTGTGTGTTTGTGTGTGTGTAAAAACAAGTTTATTCCTAGGATGTTTAGCTGTTGTAATGGATGCATTTCTTCCTCTGTAAATCATTGGTCAATGTTTTACTTTATTTTTATTTATTTATTTAGTTAGTTAGTTAGTTTAGTTAGTTATTTTTGTATGTATGTATGTATGTATGTATGTATTTTACATTTGTTTACCAGGAAAGTCCGACTGGACAACAAGTCCGTTTTCAGCGGAGGACCGGGAAGAAAAGCTCCAAAACATACAATGCATGAGAAATGTAGCAACTTAACATTTTACAAAGTGTTTCTAAAGAGATCAATAGTAGGTTACATAGCATTTCCTAAAAAGTAAACAGATTATAATATATGGAATTTTATACAATATAGAAAAAATAATCAGACTAGTAGTTTAGAGATACTAGTGAGTACAATAAATCTTGCAAACAGACCTGTATGAGCTGAGTACTTTAAATTCAGTCTTTATAAGTTTGGCCAATATATGCAAGCTTGAGCTAAGAGGTCTGTAAAGGGAGAAAAGTGTGGAGAGAAAGTAAAAGAGTGTAATGGGATTTAATTTTAGAAAGTATTTAAGTAGTTTGGAGTGAGTTAGATAGAGATTGGATAATGTAGATAGTTGGCTTTAGTCTGGAGCAATAGTTTGGGCAGTCTGTTTGGTGAACTAGGTTTATTTCAATTTTGTTATTTTAGCCAGGTTTAATATATGGGCAGATCCATGTTGCAGATCAGTGGGCTTTAAGTAGTTTTTTGAATTGTACTACATTAGAGTTGGATTTAATATCAAATGGAAGGCTATTCCAGACTTTGGCAATGCTGCTGGAGAAGAGGGATTCTCCAGCGTGACTTTTGCATCTTGTTATTTCTATTAATGCATTATTGCTTGAGTGAAGGGTCCACTTATTTGAGTGGTGAGCTAGTAGGTCCTTTAGGGCTGGAGTTTTTTCAGGCTGGTTTATTATCTGGTGGGCCATTTTGAGATGATTGAATTTTAGCAATGTGGGGAGTTCAAGCCATGAAAGTTTTCTGAAAGAGTGGCAGTCATGGGATCTGTAGTTAGCACTTGCTGGGAATTTTGCTATTTTATTATAACAGGTTTCTAGTCTTATTAAATATGACTTTCTTAGGTTGGTAAGGATAGGGGAAGCATAAAGTAGGGTTGAGGTAAGGTGGGTTCTAGCAATAGTAGCTCTGGTGTCTGCTGTGAGATAGTGTTTACTTCTGTAGAGGCACCCTAACATTTTGTGAACTTTTGTTTGGACTGGGCAATATGAGTCTCAAATAGCATATTCTGGTCAATGGTGAGCCCTAGCAACTTAACATTAGGAACTGGGGATATGATGGTGTTATTAACTGAAGTGATTTTGAATGCAGGAAGGGTGTTATGGGCTCTAGAAGGGTGAAATAAGTTTAGTTTTTTATTAAATTTTTAATTACATTATTAATTAAAGTTAAAGTATTAATTAGTTTTTTATTATTTATTAGTTTTTTTAATATTATTATTATTATTACATTTCTCTAAAGTAGTTATAGTGCTCTGTGTATTTTTAGTTTTCTTCTTGGAAGTGTTCTTTGGGAAGGCCCCATGTTTCTGCTTTAGCACCATCTCTGGATTTGAACAAGAAGTGCCCTCCCAGATATTATAATGAAGTATGAGATACAGTATAACACTCTTGTACTATTTTTGACTTGGCTTTCTGTATTGAATTTGCTGTTAAACTTCACTTTGATGTTTATTTATTTGTTTATTTGCTTGTGAGCTTTATAGGTTCATAGGTTCATACTAGGCTATCTGCCCTAGGGCATTTATAAACCTAGCCAGAGTGTGTATGGCTTTCGCCACCCATTTTAAATTAATTTTGCTATGCCCTTTTTTCGAGGTTAGTATACTGTGCCTCTGTCTAACAGTGACACAGAAGTGATACCCGGGGTAAACCTACGATCTCCCATCCACTCATCAAGATTCCTCTTGAAGAGAGTCAATGAGGGACTCTGCCTAACCTGATCGGGGATTTTATTCCAGAGTGAAGGGAGCCTCTGGGTTATGAATCTGTCCCTCCAGCATGTCCTATTTATTTCAGTGCTGAGGTTTAAGTCCCTCGAGCGTGTAGCTCGATGGGATTTGGATTTTCTGAAGTGCAGCATGTCCATTAATTCCAGGTTGGACATGGCTTTATACGTCAGGCACAGATCGCCTCTGAGCAGGCGGTATGCTACTGAGTAGAGCTGGAGTTTCTTTAACTGGGCAGCATACGGCATCTGTTTGAGCCCCTTGATCCTCTTGGTGAGGTACTTTTGGGGTCTTTCCAGTTGCTGCAGGTGTCTGGTAAGGTACATCCCAAAAGGGGCATTGTACTCAATTATGGGCCTGATGAGGGATGAGTAAAGAGGCACGATGACCTCCCCTGATCTAGATGTGAATCCCTTCATGATTAGGTGGGCTATATAAAATGTTTTTCTAACCACTTTGGCCACGTGGTTGTCAAATGAGAGATTGCTATCAACTTGGGTCCCCAGGTCCCTAATTACTTCTTCTGTACTTAATGGATTACCACCTATGCGGTAATTTGTGGGCACTTTGTTTTTGCCAAAGGGGATGACTATACACTTTTTGGCTTAATTGTTTTCTTTTCTTTTTTTTGTCTTTGCTAACTGGGAAAATGACTTCTTATCCAAGCATCCTTTACAGCCATATCTTGGGTCAGAGTCCGGATAAAAACAAAAAAAAAAAAAAGAAAAATCAACACATGCAACCAATAATTCATGCCATGTCATAGATTAGAGACATTGTATAGTGACAACTAAAAGAACAATGTCATCTGCAATAAAGGGAGCAACACACCTAATTATTAGAGCTGGAGCTGCTTTGGTCACATTAGTGTTCTGGCTATAGACTGGGATTATGACTATCCAAAAGGAATTACTGAAATTCAAAGAAAATTTGTTTTCATCTCTCCTGAGCTGGCATCATAAAGTTCCTTGTACCTTTGCTATCATATCAGATGTCATGTAATGTAAATGTGGAAACTAAATATTGTCCCTACAGCAGCTGTACTCATTGTGCTGTTTTACAAAGTTTAATAATTTGCACGTAAATGTTTTAAATATGTTTAAGGAGGGGGGCTGTATATAATTCTCCACATTTTATGGAAGTCTTTCCATGGGTTGTATTTAGTCCCTAGATGTCATAAGGTATATATTCTTACCTTTTTTTGACTAAAACTATCTCAGGTAACAATTGAATTATTTTTTTTAAGTTCTGGTCATCAGTTGGTATTTTTTAGGAAATATTATGAGAGTTAATTTCATGCTTACATGTGGCACTGCAGATTGGTCACACCTTCTTTCCATTGTTATTATATTGTTTTCATCTCTCATGAGGCAGGATCATGAAATTCCTTGTAACTTTGTTATTATGACTCTGAAGAAATAGTTTCATTTGTTACCTAATATGGTATTGAATGATTCAATGTAAGGGATTCATCTCTAACATAAACATGACCACTCTGTTAAGGCCTCTCAGGTGAATCTTTATACTGAAGCTAATCTTACACTGATAAGGATGTTTAGATTTCTTATCAATACCATGATGTAATAACAGAGAAGTCATCATTATGTACATTAAGAACATTAAGTTAGGTTGTATGTCTCTACCTAGAGCAGTATACAGTGATCTGCAATAATTATTTTATGTCTAGTTGTCTTTTGAGACAGGTTGCTGAAAGTTATTGTTATATGATCACTGCTCAAACTTATGAAAGCTATTACCAGTTAAATTACAATGTGATCATTAAGCAGGACAAATTATTTGGAGCTATAAACTCAAGTTGTTGGTTTAGTAAGGATGGCTGATGTAGCTCAGTGGCTCAGGAGCGGAGGGATGGAGGAATGTAGACAAGAACAATAAACAATTTAATTAATTAGCTAATTAATTAAGTATTTAATTAGTCCCATAATCACCTGAGACTATGGAAAAGTTGGTACTAGGAGTGACTCCAGCTATTAGACCATGGTCATTGTCGGGCTCACTGTCATCCATTAAGTAAGAAGCAGGAAGGTTAACAGTAACATTTTTTTTTCTGCTGGAGTTTTCTTTGATAGTTTAAGAGAAACAAGGTATCCCCCAACTGACGTTTATTAGGCAGATAAAAAGAACAATGAGATCACCTGGAATCAACACAATGTGGAAAAGTGAGATAATTTGTTGAAGGGAAGGAGTTGTGATTTACGCCATTCTGTACATTTATCCTGAATTCAGTTTGCATAGGCTCCCCTACACATGCTCAAGGTAAAATCGCTTGGTTGTCAGTAACCCACAGAAAAAAAAAAGACTAATGGCATGACGCCATATGCTTTTTTTCATTGGAAATCACTGCTGGTAAAATTTCTAACTGTGTACTGGTAATGATTCCCTTTTTAGGTAGATTTCTCCCTTCTTCAAGTTTGTGCATTGATGGAATTGTTATATATAAGTTTGGGGTGTGTGAGGGCCTTGTCACCGGAAAAAAGACTTTATTACCCTTTTTCATTTTGTGCATTTTTTTTCTTCCTTTTAGAACAGCGACTGTCAGGAAGTCAATATTTCATAGTCAATCCAATTGTCTGACATCTAATTTTTTTTATTAAAACATATTTGGTGACTTTTTAATTTATTATTTATCAGAAACATTTCATTTCTTCAGTGGGCGGCCACAGTGGTGCAGTGGTTAGCGTTGCCACCTCACAGCAAGAGGTTCTCCGGTTTGATCCTTGGCTGGGGTGCCTTCTGTGCAGAGTCTGCATGTCCTCCCTGTGGTCACGTGGGTTTCCTCCAGGCACTCCGGTTTCCTCCCACATCCCAAAGACATGCAGTAGGTGGATTGGACACACTAAATTGGCCCTAGGTGTGAGTGTGTGCATGTGTGTGCCTTCTGTGGAAGATTGGGCACCGAGCTGGCAACTCGACACTGTAAAACACCACTGTCAATCATGAGTGGACGGTGATCCGCTGTGGCGACCCCTAACCAGGAAAAGCCGAAAGAAGAAGAAGATTTTATTTCTTCAGTACAGTTTTCTTGATTTACAGCAGTTGGCAGCTTGTCTTATGGTGTTTTCTATACTAGCTACCTGTATAATGATTTAGATTTGTAAACTTTGTAGATTTCATTCCTGATTCATAATAAAAATATATGTTGAGGCATATTAATTTAATACTGATTTTGTTAACTTCTGTATTTCATTTATGAAGAGCTCGATACATTTTCATTTATATTTGATTTATTACTGCTGGATTTCAGTTTTGGTATTTTGCAGTTTTACATTTTGTTTTAAGGTTAATTCATATTATTTGGAAAGATATGTCGGCATAATATTTGATGCTTATTTTTTATTATGTATTTATTTATTTGCTTATTTATTTATTTCACTCCTTTAATTTTAAAGGTGGCCTAGTCATGTAATTTTATCTTGATTTCTTTAACTTTTGAAGTGACCATTTAAGATAGGAAGTAGGAAGGTTATTGTATATATATATATTGAGTGTGTGCTTGTGTAGGGTGATATATCCCTAAAGGTATACTTTCTCATATTTGTATATACATTTGTATACCCATTTTTTTTCATCTTTTACTTTTTTCTGTTTTGTTTCAGTTTTACTTCACAGTTTCTGAAGTATGGCGTAAGGCAGCCTAGTGACCTTATTTTTTCTCTGACTGATATCTTATTGATTATAGTTAAGACTTAATTGCTTTTCTTCTATTAAAAATACAAAAGGAAGTGAGGGAGGGGCTATGATGAAAGAGGAGTAGGCAGAGTTAAGACAATAGCGAGTACACATGGATAAAGCATAGGACATAGAGAGTAAATCCTGATCTACAACTAAGAAACCCCGTTTAGAATATAGAACGTATGGTGCATGTTTTTTTTTGTCTGATATATTAAATCATATGTATATGTTGTGTTAGGAGTACAGGCAACAGGAATAGCAGACAGGAGTGTGAAGAAAAAAGCAGAGAAAAGCAATCAGGAGAGAGGCGATAGAGGGCATGAAGTTAGGTCATCTGAGACCCTGTGCAGCTGCCTGAACTGGTACCCACTATACCTTAATGTTGTGGATCAAATAAAAAATGTCTTCTTAAAGTCAGTACCCAAAAAAAGCTCTTCTGCAACTGTAGCAAGCTACTTCGAAAATTACCTAGCTGCTTGTCACCGTGCCACAGTTAAATCACACTATTCTCTTCAGTGCTTCAGCCATGATCAAAAATGTAGATGTTCTTCATGTTTCACTGTTGCAGTCATCACATTTGTGTTATCCCTGCCAGGGTAGCCCTTGGCCGGCCTGAATACCAGAGACTTAGTATTTCTGTGTTGGTTGCTGTCACTTGAGGACTGATGTCAGGTCATCAGTGGTATAAAGGAAGGCATCCGATGCCATTACATCATTCTTTCTTGCCATGGAGCCCAAAGCAGAAGCAGTTCGCATGAGTGCCGGTCGGCCACTACCTGAGTTTCATTTCCGAATTTAAGTTGTAGTCTTGGAAAGGTAAGTACCCCGTTACAGATCCTTTTTTCTTGCACTGACCGATGTCAGAAAAAGTTAATAATTGTCTTGCCTGTGGAAAGCAAATTTCACACCGGGACTTCCACTCTTACTGTGTCACATGTCTAGGCCCAGACCACAAAGTCCCTCGTTGTCGCTACTGTGCTTTGTTTAACGCCAGAACTATTCATCGTCAGGCACTTATTGTAGCCAGATATTTCTGTTTACAGTCCTCAAATTCCGATATGGCTTAGGTAAGCCATCTGACAGCAGATCTTCTGAAAAAATGTAAAGATAAAGACAGAGACAGACCACACAGGACCGAACCTTCCAACAATGCTTCCATTAAGCTGGTCGTCAGTCCTCTGGAACTCAGTGAGGGGCTTTCACAGCCCCTGATACCCACTTCAGTTAATTTTCAGGCTGCTACCGAGACACTTTCGGAGTCCAGTATGCCGCAGAGCTATTCTTCGTCTAAGGATCCTGTGGTCGTCTCTAACTTGGATGGGTCCGGAGCCGCTGTGCAGGCACTGGCTTTTGAGGAAGTACTTCGCAAGACAGAATCCCAACATAAACTGATGCCTTCTTTCATGGCTACCATTCTTTTGAAAACAACTGAGTTCCTTAGGCCCAGGGGTCGAACCACACCCTAGAAATCGACTACCCATTCTTAGGCGCCTGCTCCCTTGCCTCATTCTCAAATGCTTAAAATGGCAGAAGACCATATCATACTGATTAGGGGAAGTCAAGCCACTCCCTCAAAAAGAAAAAGAGGTCTGTCTCCAGTAGTTTTGTATGAACAAGAGTCAGATGAATCCGATGACTGTGAAGACATGCAGCCCCTCTCCACATATGAGGATTCTGATGCAGAGGAATCCATTCCTTCAGCCTCTCCTCAGAGGATTTTTACTTTGGGGAAACCCTGCATACCTTAAGGGAGCATTTCCAATGGGAGAGTCAAGACTACCCACAGTCTAAAAAGAGACTCAGAGAGTTCCTGGACCTTCCACAACACAGGCCATTAGCCATCCCCCCCAGTCCTAGATGTGGTGGATGATGTCTTCCTTGAATCCAGCTTGACTCCAGATGCCCTCCATCCTGCTCCCAGAAAACCAGACAGGTACTACAGAGTCCCTGACTCACAGAAATATCTTTTTAAAAATCCAGCAGCTAACCCTGAGGTCATTACTCAAGGGCCTAAAGGGATTAAAGCAACCTCAGCTAAGAATCCCACCCCCTCAAACAGGGATTCCCGAGCACTGGACAGATGGGGTAAAAAGTATACACCTCAGCTACTCTTGCTATCAGGGCACTAAATTGTCAGTTCCATATGATTAAGTATTAGCAACATACCTTGGAACTCCTTAAACAAAAAATTTCCTCCTTTGCTGCATGGGCAGAATCTAAAGATTTACAGGACTTGCATTCTGCTGGTCAAGTAACAAAACATACTTTGCACTGTGGTTTTGATGCCCTAGAAGCTTCTTGAAGGGCAGCAGTCACCGGATCTATCATTAGAAGACATGTATGGTTTAAGGAACAACCCCTGCCAGACCATGTCATATCAACATTGTTGGATGCACCCTTGCACAAAGATAACTTGTTTGGCACCAAAGCAGAAGAGGTCTTAAAAATGATGGAAGAAAAAGCAAAATCTATGCAGACTTTAAAGATTTCTTACAGGTTCAGCAGGCATTTTCCCTCCAAGCACTGAACCTTTCCTGCTCCGAGTATTCAGGGCCAGCCTAGGCCCCATGGAAACAGATCCCCCCCAGACAGAAGCCCCAGGGGTTGCAGAGATCTAAGCAGTGGACTACCTCCACTTCAAAACTAGGGAGTTCTAAGCCATTCCCTTATTGTAAGAACTTACAATGACTCACCCCTTCCCAACCTTGCCTATGCCCCACCTTCACATACCCCAAGCAGGAAAACTCTCCTTTCAGCACCTGGGCCACCATTACCAAGGACCAATGGGTTCTGAACACTGTGTCTCAGGGGTACAAATTCTCCTTCCACACCCTTCCAACCCCAAAAGAGTTCCCAGATCTACCACCAAATCAGAGGGTAGAGGCTCAAAAGCAAATCCATTCCCTGCCTTCCTTGGGGGCAGTACAGCACGTTCCTGCAGAGCAGATAGGCCATGGCTTCTACTCCAGACTTTTTCCGGTGCCCAGAAAAGAGGGCACATGGTGCCCCATCCTCGATCTGTCCATTCTGTACACCTTCCTGGTGATCCTAAAATTCAAAATGCTCACCCTCCAGCAGCTGCTACCCATGGTCTCCATGGATGCCTGGCTAGCCACCCTGGACCTAAAAGAGGCCTACCTCCACATTCCTATCAGGGAGTCCTGCAGAAAATATCTCTGCTTCAGGGAAGAATCTCAACACTTTCAGTTCTCTGTACTTCCCTTTGGCTTATCTACTGCTCCCAGAGTTTTCACAAAATCTCTGGCTCCAGCCATTGCCTTTTGCAGACAAAAAAATATTCAAATTTATCCCTAGTTAGATGACTGCCTTATTCAGACAGACAGCCAGGAAAAGCTGCTCAAAGATCTGGTCTTTGTAAAGGACGTACTAACCTCCCTGGGGTATACAATCAATGAAAAGAAATCCAAACAGGTACCCACCAAAAGGATGTTCTTCCTGGGAGCAAGTCTGGACACAGCATCCCAGATGGCATGCTTTACACCAGAGAAACAAATTTTCCTATCAGCTTAATTTTCTCAACTGGCCACCAGGCCTCTGCTTTCTGCAAGGAAAATCCTGCAAGCCCTGGGGTTCATGGCCTCTTGTATACTCCTCATTCCATATGCCAGACTGCATATGAGGAAACTGCAATGGTACCTAAAGAGCCTTTGGTGTCAACACTCTCAAGATCTGGAAACTTTTTTGCCTATTATTCCTTGCCTGAGGAAGGAATATCTTTGGTGGGCAATAGCCTGCTCCCACAACAAGGGACTGCCATTCTGCTCACACCCCACCACCCAGACCCTCACCACAGATGCATCAGACTATGCTTGGGGTGCACACCTGGATGGCAGGTGCATACAGGGCCAGTGGAACTCCCAGCAACTCCCCATGCACATCAATCAAAAAGAGATAATGGCTGTGCAGCAAGACTTGATAGCTTTCAAACCCCTTCTCTCTCCAGGGGTTCTCCTGATCAAAACAGTCAACACCACTGTGATGTGGTACATCATCAAATAGAGAGGGACTCACTCCCACCCTCTATGTAGGCTGGCCATGACCCTTTGGTTCACAGCCTCTTCCATGCAAATTCACCTGTTAGCACAATACCTGCCAGTCTCTCTCAACTCCCTGGCAGACCAATTAAGCAGAAAGCTCTTGGACCCCCACGAGTGGCAGCGCAACAGAAACACCTTCTTCCTAATTTATTTTATTTATTTAGTTTACATTTGTTGACAGGGATAGTCCGACTGGATATATGTCCATTTTCAGCAGAGGTCAGGGGAGAAAAGCTCCACATACCAAAAAAGAGACAGTACATACATCACTGAGTGATAAACTCAGGCAGACATGTTTAGAAAAATATAGACAAAGAATACAGGCAGACATCAATATACACAATGTGCAGACTTACATCTGATTGGCAGAGACGTATCAGAAAATGTGAACATAGAATACAATCAGATCTCATAATTCACAATGCTTAGACATTCAAATGCTATGAGGCATAGATACTTGGCTAAAGAGCAGGTTGGGTAGCAAGACATGTATTAGTGAAGTTGTTAGTCAGGTTTAGAACTAAAGCACAGCCAATGAGATGTGAGGTATTTTTTGAGTTCTCTTTTAAATAGGGATAGTGAGGTTTCCTTGGTAACGGTAGTAGAGAGTAGATTCCAGATTTTACTGGTTGAGTTGGCATATATAGCATCGCCTGCAGAGTTGTTGGATTTTTGGGTCAGTATCATTAGTTTATCAGCTGAGTGTAATGGCCTGGGGGCACTATGAGGGGTGAGAATATTTTTGAGGGCAGGGGTGTTATCAGGTTAATAGAGTATTTTATGTGCTAGTATAAGCTGGTTGAACTGTAGAAGGGTAGGATACTCTAGCCATCTCAGTGCTTTGAAGTTCTGGCAATGGTGGGTCCTAAAAGCCATGCCTGTAGCAAATCTGGCTATATGATTGTAACATCCTGATAATTTGTTGAGATCAGTTTTGGATAGGTTGGTGAGTACAGGGGAGGCATACATAAGGGTAGAGAGGAGGTGTGATCTTGCAATAGCTACCCTAGCTAGGGGGGGTGAGAAAAGGTTTGGCTCTGTACAGGGAGCCAAGTTTTTGTTGCCGGACTTAATAGTGTGATTGACATGTTTATCAAATTTAAGGTTGTTGTCTATTATTACGCCTAGAAGCTTTGTATAGTCATCAGGTGAGATAATGGTGTCATTGCTAGATTTGATGTTGAAGGAAGGAGGAGGAATTCTACCGGTAGGGGAGAAAAGTAGTAGCTTGGCTTTGTTAGGATTTAGAAGCAGGCGGCGATTAGCTAGCCATGTTTCTACCATGCTGAAAGTGGTCTGGGTGAGGGTTACAAGTTGTGCAGGAGATGAGGGGGAGCATATTAGCATTGAGTCATCTGCATATTGGATGCAGGTGGATCCTGGGATGGTGGTATGCAGATCATTGATAAAGATAGAGAAAAGAAGGGGACCTATTAGAACCCTTGTGAGACACCTAGTGTTAGAGGAAGTTGGGATGATAGCTTGTTCTGCCGTAAGACAGCCTTCTGTCTACCGTTTAGGTAGGAGTGAAACCATTATATTGCATGTTGGTCTAAACTGATGGTTTGTAGTGTATTGAGCAGTAGCTGATGGTTGACCATATCAAAAGCTTTTGAGAGATCGAGGAAGAGTGCTGAAGATAGTTTGTTGTTGTTATGATGAAGACTGATGATATTAGAGAAAGATAGAAGAGGAGTGGTGGCACTGTGGAATGGCCTAAAGCCATACTGAGAGTCGGCGAGCTTTCCATTTTGAATAAGAAAGTGCATGATTTGTTTGTGTATGCATCTTTCCATGATTTTAGCTAGTGGTGAAAGAATGGCCATAGGTCTAAAGTTAGATAATTCTGTGGAACTTCCTCCTTTTTGGAGAAGTATAACGTGATATTTTCCATATTGCTGGGATGGATCCTTCTGAGCTGGATCTATTGATCAGAATAGAAATGGGAAGTGCTATGGCATCAGCTGCTTTTTGAAGATATTCAGCTGGGAGGTGGTTGGCAGCTAGTGTAGTAGGTTTAAGCTTTTTGAGTATGGTCCGGATCACATTTGTAGGTATGGTTTGAAAGGTAAAGGTGGGTTGGGTGCTGGGTGGATTAGGGCTAGATGTGCCAGTGATGGTGTTTGTGACCAATGGAGTGAGACGGGTATCTAGAGACTGGATAGTTTCAGTAAAGAAGGAGTTGAAGCTGTTTGCAATTTCTACAGGAAATTTATCAAGGGCAGCTGATGGGGTAGGAGTGGCAGAACGGCCTGGGTGGAGAAGATTGTTAATACCAGCCCAGAACCTTTGAGGTTTTAGCTGATATTTTTGTTGTAGGAGAATTTAATGATTTTTGTTTGTCTAGAATGACAGATTTTTTGGTCTGGTTCCTTAGCTTGCTGGTATCTTACTTGGTCCATAGAGGCTTTGGTAACATGCCACCTGGCCCAGGGGTTGTTTCTTAGTTTAATTTAGTTTTTTGTTTCTTTAACTCATAACTAATTATGAGTCATAACTAATTTCTTTAACTCTAATAACTCAGAAATGGGGAACCCTGGAGGTCAACCTCTTTGCTTCCCACACCAACAATCAGCTCAGCAAATTCTACACCAGGGAGCATCACTGTATGGCTTGGAAAGTGGATGCTCTGTCCTTCCCCTGGGTAAACCTCTCAGTCTATCCCTTTCCTCATCTACCTCTCATTCCCATGGTACTGCTCAAAATAAGGGAGGAAAAAACAAGGACCATTCTCATAGCTCCAGACTGGCCCAAACAGCACTGGTACCCCTTGCTGCTCAGCCTGTCCCCACTGGCTCCATGTAATCTTCCTCAGATTCCAAACCTCCTAACACATAGGGAATGGAATTCATGCACCCCCAATTGTAGACACTCAGTTTGGCAATTTGGCTTATACCCTAACCCCTGACCAATCTGCCATCCTCAGTAAACAGGTTCTGGATGTTATCTGAGAGTCCAGATGCCCTAGCACCAGAACGTCTTATGCAGATAAATGGAAAAGGTTCTGCACTTGGATCCAGGCTGAGGGGGCCAATACGTCCCAGCCCTCCATCCCTCTCATCCTGGATTACTTAGCTGACCTACTACACAGTGGTCACTCTTTCTCCTCTATAAAAATTCATGCCTCTGCTATTTCTGCTCATTTTGCCACTGAGCAGCCTCTGATTAGCAGTTCCTCAGAGGGGCTAGCAATTTGTGGCCCCCAGAAGGGCACCAACACCAGATTGGGACCTTAACTTTGTCTTGGAAAAGCTCACCCTGCCCCCTTTCAAAACAGCTTCTTCTGCAGAGGTGACATTTCTCTCCTGGAAGACAGTCTTCCTCCTGGCCATCACTTCAGCCAGAAGAGTCTCTGAGCTGCAACCACTCTTGGCTGTGGAACCCTTCATCATCTTCCATGCATTCAGGGTATCCTTCAGAACTAATCCATCCTTCATGCCCAAGGTATCCAGTGTGGCTCTCAACCAGTCCATCCATTTACCCACCTTCTTTCCTAACCCCCAAAACAAGGGGGAAGGGTTCTGCACTTTCTAGATGTGCACAAACAGCTCAGATACTATCTGGACAGGACTGAACCCTTCAGGAAGTCTGTTCAATTGCTGGTTAACAAACCATCTCCAGGCAAAGCCATCTCCAAGCAAACCATTTCCAAATGGATAGCACACTGCATCCATTTCTGCTACAAACAGCATGGCAAGCCTCCCACCAAGGGGGTCAGGGGACACTCCACCAGAGCAGCCTCCACCTCTGCAGCTTTCCTCGAAGGAGTCCCCACCAGGGACATCCTGGAGGCTGCCACCTGGACATCTGTTCATACTTTTGCCAAGCATTACCACCTGCCTCTCTTCTCCAATCCAGGGCAGGGTTTGCCTCTGCAGTCTTGCAGGGCATGCTAGCCAGCCCCTACCTTCCTTGACTGCCTCCATCCATTTCCTCAGCTTTGGGAATCTACCCAAATGTGATGACTGCAACAGTTAAACATGAAGAACATAGTACAGTTGTGTACACTTACCATAAATGTAGATGTTTGAGTGTATTCACTGTAGCAGCCCTGGTTACCCTCCCTCCAGCCCCCTTTCTCTTTTTCTTCCTTTTTTTTCCTTGTTGTTCTCCTTTCCTTACAAGGGACATTTTGGTATTTATTTTCCACTGGTGGGGGTTCTACCACCAGAGCCTGGCCTCCTACTTTGGGGGCTCCTGACAGGTTAGGGTAAGAAAAACTGATATAATGGTGTCGGATGCCTTCCATTATACCACTGATGACCTGATGTCAGTCCTCAAGTGACAGCAACCGATGCAGAAATACTAAGACTCTGATATTCAGCCCAGCCGAGGGCTATCCTGGCAGGGATAGCCCAAATGTGATGACTGCAACAGTGAATACAGTCGAACATCTATATTTATGGTAAGTGTACACAACTGTACTTTTTATCAGCTTTAGCAGTTTCTGAAAGCTGGTAATGAACTCTCACACCATAACAACCTGTCAATCCTGCCCCTAAAAGATTGCGGTTGAGGCAGCCATTTCCTTCACCTCCAACTGGCTATGGCTCTGTACACTCCACGTATCCCTCTAGGTTATAAAGAAACCAGTTTACAATCTTTCCCTCTATATATCAGTTGACTTACTCACATGAAGTTCTTTCCAGTGAACAAGATATGATATACTTTCTTTCATGGTTACATTAAAAAAATCAGTGGTGAGAAAAATGTATAAAGGGCCTTTTTCTAAGGCCCTTTAATTAGCAAGACTCACTTAAGCATTAACTAAAAAAATTTTGGTAAAGTCTATGTGTGGAAATGAAGCACATCTGTAGAAATGTCGCAGAGCAAAAGGCAATTTTGTATACCCAAATTAGAAGCTTAAGCATTCTGAAAATATAAAAGCAAAATACAGATAAAATAAGAAAAACTGCTAAAGCATCAAGACATAAATCTGCATTCATAAAATAAACAATAATAAATATGGCAATAAAAATGCATATGCATATAACTATCACAAGGCCTTAAAAAAATCAAGAGGTCATAGTTTATGTGATAAATTAATGCTTTAGGTTTTACTTATCGCAAACCAGACCCTAAACTTTATAAAGTGACTGTTTATTCTTCACATGGCCTTTACTGAGGATGGAGTCAAATTAATGGCCATCCAAAGATAGACTCTGTACAGTGCAGTAAGATGAAAGCGGGACTCATTGTGCCCATACCCTAAATAAAAAACTAAGTTGCATACGCAAATTGTGGTATGTGTCATCACAGAGGTATTGTATAAATACCTCCAAGCATGCCACAAAAACATTAACGGCTGTTAGTCAGTTCAACCCACAGATCATACAGGGAACATACATCTTAATAAATCAAGTTTTAAAAGCAGAGTCTGAGAAACCAGTTGTGGGTATGAAGTGAATCACAATCAGGTTACAATAAACACCACAAATTGTAGTATTGTAATGTGTTATCAAACCTCTGCATGTCACCTGCAGGGCATCACTATTTCTTTGCTAAACATATAACCTTTCCAATAAAGGAAAATACTTTTCTGGTTGGTGACTAAAATTATCTCTCCACTAGCTAAGACAATTATAGGGTTAGCATAATGGTTAAAGTGTTTACTTTATATACATGAAGTACAAGGTTTGATTCTTCCTTATGGGCAATTGACAAGGGTTTAAATTGCTCACAAGGGCAGATAGCTTATTAGTTATCTATGGATCAGCCAACAATCGGGCCGCAAATCTACTACACACCATAAACATTAACAATCTTGAACATATTGCAAAAATACTAATAATGACTAGAAACAGTCTATCATACAGTCAAACAACCCTAACAGTTGTACTAAGCTTAATGTCACTCCCCCCTCCTTTCCTCCACTAACTTCAGTATTTTGGCATCCCTCTAATAAAATTAACCAAACTATTAGGAATTATAAAATATTTAAGCATTTTTAAATGTCAGCAATGTGCCTGAATGTCACCTTGTGTCAAGTAACTATTGAGAATATATCAGACTCCCCCTGTAACCACATGATGAACTGTTGACAGCCCCCTGTAATACTTTAAACAACTGCATTGGCAAATTCACCTTGACAAGGCATAAATACAGCGGACAATTCTGCAGTGGGCATAAATGGTAGAACTGCTGAATCAAAAAGTTACTAAACCAAAGGAAAAGAGAGAGAAAACCCTTAAACTTTATTTGACCCAATGTAATAAAACTAAGGTCGTTGCTGTCCAAAAAGGAACTCACTAAAGCAATCAAAAGAGGCAGATGTCATTCAGGGGAAAACTTTTCATCAGAACAGATGACAATAATAAAGCATTGCAAAACAGATGCTGAAAAATAAAGATGGAAGAGCAATGTTGTGTACTTTGACAAATAAGTTACATACTGGTATATAGATCTGGCAAAGATTTCAGGCCACAAAGGGAAACCCTACTCACTCTTCTTGTTTGCAACCTACCCCTACCTGAAATTACCTACAAAATGGCCACAAATACCAAGTTCATTGGGTCTGATGAAATACCATTGAACCTATTTTTATAGGTTCATAGGTGTACCCTAGGTTAACGACCACTAGGACCCTTATAAGCCTAGCCATCCAACCCAAATTTGACCAATAAACTTGATTTATATAGGGATGATTTACTGACTACCTCTATCTGCATGAAAAAATATCTTATAAATGAGAAATAAAACTATCAAGGAATTAAAGAAAAACAGTGACTATGGTCAGAAGTGCTTGTCAGTAGGTCTTAGGTACTACCACCTGCTGTATTACATCTTATATGGATTTACCCTGTCGTACACGATCAGTAGCTTCCTTGGCTACCTTCCTCAACTTCTACAAACTAGAACCTGTGAGCTAAGCCTAAGTCAAATCTCTCTTTGTGACACTTCCCAGCTCTCCCAATTAAGGGAACCTGGTATGTTCTGGTGCAGGTGCCTCAAACTCTGACTTGCTACTTTCACATAACTCTGTCACCTTGAAATAACCCTTTCCAAGAAAAGCCTAGTAGCATTCCCTAGTTATAGCTCAGATTCAAACTCTGCTAATAACTAGGCCTCTGAAGCAGACATCTCCAGTCATGGTTGAAGGTGTGGACACTGTCTGTACCTCACCTCAGTGCCTTCCTCGTGTGCTTGTCTTCAAGGTACAGTGTTTGCACCACATGTATATCAGGTACTGCATTATCAAAATGATTCCATATTAAAATATTCACTAGTATATTATTGAACACTGTCACCTGCTTGTTCACTTGCCCACCTGTCCAATCCAAGTATACTGGCCAGTGGTACCTGAAAAGGTGTCTGTTCCATGGCTGTAATTGGAGTTAACTGCCCAAGCAAGTATTGCTCCATTTTAACCAGCACAACCTAAATAGTTAAGTTTGCTGCTGTAATAATTTTGGCAATGGTGTCTTTCACCTCCACCAGGACAGAATCTGTACTCCTGTGGTATTGGTGCAGCAACTGTCCTCAGACAACCCACCGCAGATCTGCTCCTACCCTGCTTTCTGCCTGCCATGACTTTTGTTTCCCAGCTTGTGTCAGTAGACATTGCTACTGAACATGCCATTTGGTTATATAAAAGTATTTGACCCCATCACCTGACTTTGTATCTGAACCAGTAGTGTCCTCATTTACCTGCAGAACCTGCTGTCATGGCTTGGGCTGCCCCATAGGTCCCCTTATGCTCATGTGTACTGCTGTCTAACCACTTTTTGTGCAGTTGCGACTTGCTAGCAGAACAAAGGTTCCCCTTCCTCACCATCATTTCAACAGTGTTATACTCCAAATCTGCCAACCAGATGATCATGTTCTCTGGCAGACTACTGCTTTCTTGGTCACTCACCAGAAGATTTGATAGTCTTTCAGCTGTATTGGCTTGACATCTACTCACACACCTATGGAAGTGTTTATTTGTGCAATATAATCACTCATTCTGTTCTCTCTGAATCTATTTATGTTTCAAGAGTTAGTTCCTCAGCCACTGCCCATGATCAGTTTCTTTATAGCACACACTTTCAAATGTCCGAAGAAAACTATCAAAGTTATCACCCTCTTTATACTCAAGAAATAAAAATATTGGCATTTTTACACAGAGAATGATCTCTGAGCAATAATTACTTATATGCACATCCCGAACAGACAACAACTTGGTTAACAAGAAAACCAGTACTCCTTCTTAAGAGTGACCATGTAAGTGATCCTAAAAGTTATAGAGCAATAATTTGACTTTGGATGATGTACAAATTATATACTGAAATTGATGGAGAATTTATAGTCATTTGGGAAAAACCTCAGTCGTGGCAGCAGAGCAAAAGATTAACAAAAGAAAGCCATATTGAACAAAGGATCATTTGCTGCTAATCAAAACTATAATATAGAGAATTGTAGAAAGAGGAAACATCTAATTTTGGCATGGATATATTACAAAAAAAAAATTGATAGCATCCTACATTCATGGATAAAGGAGTGCTTAGAGATATTTCATATGCATCCTGCATTGATCAACTACATTACAATAAACATGAAACAGTGGCAAATAAAGTCATGACAAAGGGAAAATTATTATCCCAGGGACAAAAAATAAAAGGGGGATTTTCCAAGGTAATTATTTTTCATTGCTGCTGTTTTGTCTTGCCCTTAACCCATTAAGCTATCTACTTAAGAGATTAGGTCATGGTTACAATTTGGCTCCCAGAAAACTACTTTGTGCTTTTTGTGGCTGACTTAAAACTTTAGTTCATCAGATAAGGAGTTGAAAGTGCAACTAAAAGTGGTTAAAACTTTCAAAGATGACATAAGAATGTCATTAGGTCTTGATGAGTGTGCAAAAGCAACATTTAAAGCAGGAAAGCTGTAGTACCAGGAAAATGTCAATCTGAACATGGACTGAAATGCAAAAGGAAGGGGTGTATCCATATTCATCAAGGATACCCACACCTCCAAGTTAGTGGTGCAGCATGATACATCTGAGATCATCCATGTGCAACTAACATCTGGCAAATCTGCAATGCAAATTGTGGCCTGCTACAGATCACCCTGCATGACCAAGGACCACCACTCCACCTTTCTGGAGACACTGGAAAACATGAAGTTCCTACCAAACACCCTGATATTGGGCGATTTCAATTACCCTACCATTCACTGGGAAAACTACTTAAGTACAAATTCCCAGGCTCAGTGCTTCCTGGAATTCATCAACTCAAATGCCCTGGATCAGCTGGTACACTCCCCTACCAGAGGTGAAAACATATTGGACCTGGTCATCACCAACATGGGCAACAGGTGTTTCACACCGGAGGTCACCTGTCACTGGTTAGATCAGACCATAAACTAATCACTCTGCATGTCCACACCCCACCACCACCCCCAACTAAGGAAACCACAGTAAAAAACTTTTCTAAAGCAAACTTCACCTTACTTAAGACAGAGGTGGTAAGTTTCACAGCCCCCACGCTAAAGGATAATGCTGCCCAAGATGCAGAAACCTTTACAAATGCACTCTATGAGCATCTAGAAGGATGTATGGATCATGCCATCCCTAGCAAAACCAAGAATCACTCCTCTAAGAGAAGGAAACCAGTTTGGTGGGCCCCTGCAATAAACAGGCTATACAATAGAAGGAGGAAACTAGTTCATAAAAAAAGCAAATCCCAAGAAGGAAAGACATCCCTGATCAGTATCAGCAAGAAACTGAGGTCCCTCATGAAATCATCCAATGCTAACTTCGAAAGAAAAATAGCCAAGGATTCAAAAGATAACCACAAAGCCTTCTTTAGCTATGTTACGAATCTAAGTGTCAACTCGCAGATATGCATTGAACTAGTGCAAAATAGCACAAAATATACTGAACCTACTGATATTGTCAACATCCTGGCAGATAGAGTCAGTGCAAACTTCACCCCCCTCTCACCTTCAAAAGGGCCACAACAATACCGGAAAAGTATAGTGTCCCAAAAATCACAGACGTACAGGTGAAAACAGCCCTTTCAAAAACCAAAAACACAGTATCAGTGGGACCAGATGGTGTCCCAGGCTACGCCTTGCACGAACTACAGAACAAACTTACCCTCCTACCTAAACACGCTGTTCAACCTCAGCCTCTCCACAGGCTACGTGCCCATAGAATGGCACACATCAATGGTTATTCCTCTCCACAAAGGAGGGGCCACAACTGACCCTGGTAACTATCGCCCCATAAGCCTGACTAGCCTGGTCTGCAAGGCTATGGAGCGCATCATCATGGAACTCATTAACATAGACATTGGGAACCTCCAAACACTTAACCCGACCCAGTTCGGCTTTGTTAATGGCAGATCATGCCTACTAAACTTGGTTGACTTCTTCGAGGCAGTCACCAAGGCCATAGACGAAGGAAAGGTGGTTTACACAGCCTAACTTGACCTTGCCAAGTCTTTTGACACCATTCCCCACTCAGGTATTACAGAAAAACTCACCAACCTGAACATAAACCCCTACGTCACTAGATGGGTTGTGAACTGGCTTACAGACAGAACTCACATGGTAAGAATAGCCAGCTCCAGGTCTGACTCTAAACCAGTCACAAGTGGTGTCCCACAAGGCTCGGTCCTGGGACCCCTACTGTTCGGCATATACTTCTCAGAAGTACAGGCAAACACAGGAGGACTATGGCTAACCAAGTTCACCGATGACTGCAAACTGGGAGCCATAATTGACTATCCAGCTGAGATGGACATCCTCCTAAAGGGCCTTACTGAGATGGACACCTGGTGTCAAAATCATAGCCTCAAGCTAAATGCCAAAACATTCATAGTCATCCCATTTGGGAAAAACAAAACACCCATGAATTACCACATGGGTGGCAGTGCCCTTAATACAGAAGAGGTAATAAGAGATCTGGGGACCCAGGTAGATAGAAATCTCTCCTTTGACAATCATATTGCCAAAGTAGTTAGGAAATCCTTCTATGTGGCCCATCTAATTACTAAAGGGTTCACATCTAGAAATAAAGAGGCTATAGTGCCCCTCTACTCGTCACTCATTAGACCCATCAT
The DNA here is from genome assembly GCF_019279795.1 of Protopterus annectens. Lineage (NCBI taxonomy): Eukaryota > Metazoa > Chordata > Ceratodontiformes > Protopteridae > Protopterus > Protopterus annectens. Next base: position 1,350,799,735 of record NC_056733.1, on the reverse strand, counting down.
AGAGTACAATGCCCCATTTGGGATGTACCTCACAAGACACTTCCAACTGCTGGAAAGACCACAAAAGTACCTCACCAAGACGATTACTGGTCTCAAACATATGTCCTATGCGGCCCGACTGAATAAACTCTGGCTGTACTCAGTGGCATATCACTTACTCAGAGGTGATCTCTGCCTGACTTACAAAGCCATGTCCAACTCAGAATTGATGAACGTGCTCCACCTAAAGAAATCCAAGTCACTGCGAGCCACGTGCTCTAGTGAACTAAACCTTGCCACAACAATAAATAGAACATGCTGGAGGGATAGATTCCTGTCACAGAGACTCTCCATGCTTTGGAACAAAATTCCAAATTACATCAGGCAGAGCCCCTCACTAACACTCTTCAAGAGAAACCTTGATGAGTGGATGAGTAACAGAAAATACACCCCTGGGATCACTTCATTGGCTCTGCTTGACAGAGGATCAGTTAATTAATCAATGGGGTGGCAAAAGCCGACACACTCTGGCTAGGCTTATAAATGCCCTCGAGCAGATAGACTGGTACCTTCCTATGAACCTATGAACCTATAGAACAGGAATATAATATAAAGGAGCTTTAGCAGGAGGGAATATATAACTATTTGGAAACTGATGAAGGATTTAACAAATGTGAATAAAATAAAAGGAATATTTAAGAAGATTAAAACTAATATTGAAAACAGCCTTGACATCTATGCATGATGTCCAAGCTATAAACCAATTTGTTCTTCCTGTTCTAACACTTTTGGAGTGATTGACTGGCCCCCAAAAAGTATTAGATCAGTTAGACAGGAAAAACAAGAAGAAGAAGAATGCTTTGTGCATATCAGATGAGATGTAAATGTCAGTGTCTACCAAGATTATATGTTCATTGCCCTGAAGGAGGTATGGGCCTGCTAGAAATCTATTAAATATATAGATCTCCAGTCATGGGATTGCATACATATCCACTGACCACGTCAGATCCAAACATAATGACATTTTTAAAACATGAGAAGAAGTAGTCCAAGATGACCTCTAAAGTGTTTCAACTGCATCCAGAGCCATCTAAGCTATTATAAGAATATTTTTTTTTTTTACTGCAGTCATACTTGCTTTATACAGTGATCACTACTGTCCTTGAACATTTTTAAAGCATTTATTTTAAATTTGTGGTAAAAGTAGTCATTTATCTGTTTGTTGGTTTTCTAATTACTATATACTATATAATATTAATTACACTACTCCATTGTATATTAAGCTGTTGTAACTCTGAGACACTAGTCCACTGAATGATTTCTTGATACTAAGTGTAACTGTCAAAATATGTGTTACTAAGTGATCCTGTCAGCCTTATTACCAACTTGAACTGTAATATGTTATTATGTGATTTATTACTATCATTTCTCTGATTATCTCACTAGTGTTTAAAATACTGACTGTTATGTTGTTGTTATGTGGAGCTTTTCTCACCGGGCCTCCGCTGAAAATGGGCAATTTTGCCCAGATGGACTTCGCCGGTAAACAAATGCTAACTAAGTAAATAAATAAATGTGCCTAGAAATCTCTTTCCAGAAGGATGCATTAGCCAGGGACTTGATTGGTAATTGTTTGTTGTTTAATCTGCACTTGAGAGCTGCTTTTGCAGCACTTTTAAATTAAGAAATTCCAGGATCATACATCTTGTGGCAGAAGGTGTCTACTTAGACCGTCTGAGCTGAAAAGCATTCCAGGCAGCTCAAAGTGTGATCGTTCATTGGCTATAGGACATATGTGTCAGTTTACAAGCTTTTCCTCTATTAAAATTGGGCAAGTTTGCATGGAGCTGCTCACGGGGCAGAGATGATTAGTAATGCACTGTATGGTAGCAAATGTCTAGACAGTACAATTTCCCTATAAATTTAGGATTACATCCAAAACCTGTTAAACAGTGTGACATTATGTGGAAATAAGCTTAGAGCAGCTAGCTTGCACATCTAATATCTTAGCATTATAACCTTAGACACTAGTTCGCATATCGAATAGCACTACCACATCCTACCACTATATTACATCATACCTTTAACCCCAGAAACTACCCTAGGAGACCCCTGTTGAAACCCAATCCTTGACCTTAAACAGCCCACCCTATTACTAAGCTGGACAACATGGACATACAATTTCCAAATGTGTCCGTGACCAAGCTTGATAGATTTGGGCATCCTAAGGCAATGTAGTAATTGTTTCATGTTCTCCGACAACCAATTAATCATTAAAGAAAATAACACAATGTGTGAGAAATGTGAAAACACAACAACTTCCTTGGAGGCAAAACTCTTGACTGATTTAGTTTTGTGTCACTTTGGGAGGATCCAGTATCTGTCGGTATGGAAGGACATGGTCAAAAGACCATGTTGCTTTGCCAAGGATGGACTGCACTTGTCGACCCTAACCTTTCAGATACTGACTAAAACTTTATCTGTTCCCTTTGAACCTTTTTAGGCAACACCAAAAATAAAACAAAAAACTATCAACATAGTGAAAAAGTCTATAAGCAACCTTAAGTTGTTACTGTGCAATGCTTGAAGCCTAAACAAAAAAAAAAAACTCGACATCATTCAAGCCCTCCTCACTCTGGAGAATTTAGACATCTGTCCCAAGACAGAGACTTGATTTAAAACCATAAAAACTACTCTGGAACTGGAAGCCTACAGTTCCTTCCACAGATCTAGACCAAGAGCACAGACTAAAGCCAAAGGTAGAGGTGTCCCGATCTATGTTAAAAACATGAAACATACCTCTAGGCTGGTTAAACAGGATGATGCCATGGAGGTCATCCACATGCAAGTCACCATAGATAAGGTCTATCACAATATCATGGTTAGCTACAGGTCGCTATCTATACCTGTAGAATCTCAGAACTCTTACTTAAACCTACTAGAGACCCTCACCATTCAAACAAGCACCCTCTACATGCATGACTTTAACTACCTCTCTAAAGTCTGGGAAATGTACACTGTCTCCAACTCATGGGCAGAAATCTTCCTGGACTTTATTAACAATAACACCATGGAACAAATAGTGCACACTCAAGCCAGAGGATCAAACAGACTGGATCTGGTACTCCCAAACATGGGAGAGCATAACTACGGACCCATTAGTATAACAAGCCTAATATGCAAAGCCATGGAATTAATTATAATGGGAATGACAGACAGGGACATTAGCAACCTACAGACACTTAACACATCCCAATATGGTTTTGCTAAGGGAAGGTCATGACTACTTCACCTGGTAGACTTCTTTGAGAAGGTCCCTAAGTAATGGATAAGGGTAAAACAGTGCATACTGTGTACCTTGACCTGGCTTAGGCATTTCATACAATACCCCATCAGCCATTGCTGATAAGCTCTCTAAACTAGGTGTAAATCCATACATAACTTGCTGGATTACCAGCTGGAACAGTGACAGGACCTAAGAAGTCAGGATCATTGAAAACATCTCCTCCAAGACACTGCTCACCAATAGAATATGCCAGGACTCCATGGTGGGCCTGCTTCTGTTTGGCATCTACTTCTCAGAGGTCAAGACAAACATTCAAAGCCTCTGACTCCACAAGTTTGCAGATGAGTGTAAATTGGGAGCTATTATTGATTCCCCAGGGTACGAAAATCTTGCAAGTGGGTTTAACACAGACAAATGACTGTTGCCAAAGCTATGGCCTAAAACTCAATGCCAAAAAATGCATTATAATGCCCTTAATGCCCTATAGGAAACTCTCAACCTAAGTTAATTATTCCACCTATAAAATGCCCTAAGAGTCCACCCAGTAGTAAGGGATCTGGAAACATATGTAGGCAGCAGTCTGGCCTTTGACCAACACATAGCTACGATTATAAGAATCATTGTGTGTCACCCAACTTATAGGTAAAGGTATGGCATCTGGGTCCAAGAAAGTTATAATATCACTCTACTGGCTCTTATCTGACCTGTCATTGAGTACAATGACCTTTGGCATTTACCTAGCCAGAAACGTGCAACAGATGGAACACCCACAAAGGTTTCTCATCAAAAGAATTTAAGGCAAGAAACTCTGTCCTACACTGATCACCTAAAGGCTCTGTCTCTGTATTCAGTCTCCTACAGGCTGCTGAAAGAGGATCTTTCCCTGGCTTGCAGGGCTTACTCAGGCCCAGCCCTGATGGATCTGTTGCAAATGTACAAAACAAATAGCACCAGAAATACTAGATCCAGGAGTCTGAACTTTACTTGTGACATTAACAGAATATTCTGGAGACAGGTATGTGTCCCAAAGGAACCCCACACTGTGGAATAGGCTCCCCATCAATATAAAACAGAGTTTATTCATGACTGTATTAAAAAGAAACCTTGACAATTAGATGAAAAATCATAAATTTCCCCCCAGTCTAGTCTTCAAGTCTCTTATAGACAGAAACCATCAATAAGAAAAGTATTATCCTAACTAAAATTCCCTCTTACAAATTCTTAGCTACTTCCCAAGTAACATTTATTTTATTTTATTTTATTTTATTTTATTTTACATTTGTTGACCGGGCTAGTCTAACTGGATATATGTCCATTTTCAGTAGAGGCCCGGGGAGAAAAGCTCCAATGGAATATTACATTGTTAATACAGAATAGACCATACAAGATTAGAATTTAAAAAAAAGTTAGGCAATATATGCAATTTACAACTATGATAGTAGCAAACAAGGAGAAAAATGTCCTAATGTATTTGTACAAAGAAATAATAAAAAAGTATATATATTTTTTTTTTTTTTTTTTTTTACCGTGGTAGTAATGTGTATATGAGATAACATTTCACTACATAGATATTAAGAAAAGGAAAGTTATGAGGGTGTAGGGTAAGAAAAGAGACAGAGGAAGAGGGAAAGTTAATCTGGGTTGGTACAGGGGCAAAGCCATTGACTATTGAGATGGATAGTTAGTTGTCTTTTAAAAAGTGAGAGTGTAGACAAAGATGTGATATTAGAGGGTAGTTTGTTCCACATTTTTCCAACAGAGTTGGAAAAGAGGCAGTCCCCTGCTGAGTTATTAGGTTTGGGATTATAAATCAGTAGTTTGTTTGAGGAGCTTGTTTCATGTTCTTGTAAGGTATAACAAGGTTAGAGAGTATTGGTATTTTAGTTGGTTGGTGTAGAATTTTGTGAGCTATTAAGAGCTGTTGAAGTATTAATTTGTTGAAATTCAAGCCAACCTAGTTGTCTTAGGTTCAGGCAGTGATGAGTTCGAAACTGGGATCCTGTAGCGAATCTAGCAATATTATAGTAGGATGTAGCAAGTTTCTTCAGGTTGCTTTGGGAGAGATTAGTATAGATGGGGGAGGCATATAGAAGAGTAGAGATGAGGTGAGATCTAGCTAAGATGGTTCTTGTTTCATGTGTAAGGAAGGGTTTGATTCTGTAGAGAGAACCAATTTTTTTGTTAACTACTTTTATAGTGTTGTTGATGTGTGAGTCAAAGTTTAGATTGTTGTCAACAGTTATTCCTAGTAATTTTGTTGTTGAATCAGGAGAAATGAGAGTGCTATCAGTGGATGTGAGAGAGAAATTAAGTGGTGTACATTTACGGGTAGGTGGGAACAGTAACAGTTTGGTTTGTATGCCCCCCATACAGATGCTCATGATACTTAGGACTCAAATGGTTTGGGGTACACAGTTAGGCTTGTTCAGGCCCTAGTGGTTATTAGCCTAGTAGCAACCTATGAACCTATTGTGCTTTCCTGGCACTGAGTTTTAAGCTGTGGCTTTAGCACCGGTCATTTGTCTGTGTTAGTCCTTACTGTAGGATGTTAGTGTCTTGGGTGATTCTATGACTGCACCTAATTTGCAGTCCAGTCATCTACAAACCTGATCAGCTAGAGGTCCTTTACACTGGCTTTGACTTAGATGCCAAAAAGGAGTGGACTCAGCACAGAACCCTCAGGAAATCTATTAGTAATCAGCCTCTTTGTGGAAGTGGTCTCGCCTATCCTAGCTTTCTTTTTTTTTTTCAAAACAAGTTTATTGTTTTAACATATAAGAGAAATATCATAACAATTTTATACAAATAATTAAAAATAGGTATTATTATAATATTTAACAAAACAACTAAAGTATTTACAAAGACATCCACTACAATCAGATCAATTAATTAAACTAAAATACTGTGCTATTGAAATTAGAATTTTTTAACAAATTTTGTAAATTATCCCATACAATAAAATGTGATGTTTTTCTAGTTGTTCTCATTCTAATTGTGCTTATTTCCATATGACACATTATATTCATAACATTTTTAAATTCATTGAACGAAGGAGGTGTATCTGAAATCCAATTTCTAGTTATTATTTTCCTAGCCACTGCTAGGATAGACCATAACAAGGGAAGCTTAATCTTTTTAACACATTGAGGTACCGGTGTGTTGAATAATATAAGAGACTTAGAAATAATGAAATTATCTGTAAAAAGAGCCTGCAAAAATTCATTAATTGACTTCCAGTATTCTTTCAACTGCATACAGTCATACAACATATGAGCCCAGTCAGCATTAATTTCTACATTACATCTCTTACATAGATTATCTTTATTATTAATTTTATTCATCATCAAAGGTGTATAAAAAGATCTATGTAAAAATTTCCATGTATAAAGTCTCCAGACAATGGAAGATGTAGTTCTATAAGCAGATTCCAATATATATTGTTTATCTTGTTGAGTTGGTGGGTCCCCATTAATAGAGGTGAAATAATTCCAGTATGAATCTACATTGTAAAAAGTTTCTTGTCTGATAATTTTATGTATATATGAATGTTTACCTTTATCAGAAACTTTATGCTGTAAATTTATTATCAAGTAATCAATCAGTTTTGGAATAGATTCTTTAACTGTTATAGACATTAGATCTATTCTATCAATGAGATGTTGTCTAAAGATCTGAACCTCTAACCAGCAAGTTTCTCTCAGATCAAATTCTTGTTTTAAGAAATCTAGATTTTTAACTTTATTATCAGATATCAGCTGATACCAGTACTTTAGATTATTATCTATAGCTAAATGAGCTCCTTCAGAAGTAGATGACATAAGCATACCCTGAGTATAAATTATAGGGAATACAATAAAATTCCATTCCCTGTACATGAATATAAAGTTACAATAACTAATAATAATATTTAATGGGTAACAGACCATATGTTTAGGTGTAATAGGTGAAGTACAAAATTCCTTTAGCAACC